>NC_083318.1:26058595-26358595 GCF_963455315.2 Globicephala melas | reverse complement strand
CAGTGTACAGAACTTCTGCATCACTACCTCTCTTGGAATCTACTGCCACAACTATTTAAAACGGGGTAACAATAGTTACTACCTCATAGAATGGTTATAAAGATTAAATGAGATAAAAATGCATTATCTTGGAACACAGTAACTGCTCAGTAGATGCTAGCATTTAATACTAACACTCAATTTATATTAGTACCATTATTAGAATAACCTGGTATGTTTGTTAAATTACTATTAATTTCTGAGCTCACCCCCAGACCACTGAAGCTGAGTCATTGGTTGGGCCTGGAAATCTGCACTTTAGCTACTACCATTTGGCTAATTCCTTCTGTGCAAATTTGAGAATCACTGTCCAGAGATTAGGGCTTACTTATTTGTTCCTCACAGTTCCAATACAGGGATCTGCACACAATGAATGCTTATTGACAGGCTGGCTTATGTTCAATATTGCCAGACTGATATGACATAAATTATTAAAGAATCTGGAATTTATTAAGATTTGTGCAGTATAAGGGAATAGATTTTTACATTTTGACTCCAGCAAAATATAAAGGGAGGATTGTTTTGTTAATAGTATCAAAAGTAGCTCCAGCTTCAATCACTTAAAACTCTTTCTTTATAAATGTGAAGATATTTGAATTCTATCATATTCCACATAACTTATTCTTTCCCTTAATATAACTCAGTCCATTTACATTTTTATTGCTTTTTTTAACTTTAGAGGATCCAGAAATCATAGATATGTACTCATGGAGAGGACAAATGACCACATTCTCTGGGCTTGCATTATGAATATTAGACCCAGAACTAGGCTTCTATAACCACTTTCTTTCTTACATCTGTGTTCATTTAAGGAAGGTTCCAGCAATTTGTCTAAAAGGAGAACTGAAAGTGCAAATGTCTTCAACTGTTTAATTCAAACAGAAATTTAAGTCAAATCACAGTAGTTATTTGAAATTTTTGTCTATAAGACAGTTATACAACTTATTACACTGAACAGAAAATTTTAATAAGGAGAATAAATCTTCTCATGAGATGTTTGCATTGAAAAGACAGGAGGGTCAACCTTTGACAGCAAAGAAAATGGAGGATTTATTTCCACCCTCATGTCTGCTTCATGTATTAACATAAAGATTAAAGGATAAAACCTAGATATTTTATCAGTGCAAGATAATGTTTAGGAACTAAAGAAGAACTTCTTTAGTGAAAAGTCTTAAACGAATGTTCTATTGTGAAAGATAAATTCATACAATTTAGTTACACGTTTTTCAATTACTCTTGGTTATCTGAATAAATCTAAATTCTATAAATTTAGTTTAAGAGGTTCAGGGAGACTTTATGACTCATTTATTTCATAAACCAAATATAAGAGTGTTTGGATTAGACATGAAGAACTTGACCCACAGGCCATCAAATGGACTTGTTATTTTCCAGCCAACAATCTTCTCCTTTATAAATACCAAATGCCCTTCACTTTCTGATGCCACAGTTAACCTTTAAAATGACTCTGAAGTACAGTGAGTCTTCTTTACTCTCCCACTAAAGAGAGGAAAGGACTGTTTTTTTTTTCTTTTCTGGCAGTGACGCTAACTTGTGACAGTTTGCTAAGCAGTAGAAATCGTATATTAAGCAAAAGTCTCTGCAAGACAGAGATTACTACAAAATAGTCTTTATTTTTCCAATGGATACTGGCTACTCTTATAGGATCCAATTCCAAGAACAACTTCACTGAAGCAAGGGTCCCCTGGAACTGAAATCACAAGACTCATACACTGAAACCACTAAGGCTTTTCTTCCACCTCTGTCCAGTGGCAGCTGGACCTCTGCGTCTCCTAGTTTATCTCAGTTCCACAGGCTGAATTTGGACATGCAAATCAGTTATAGTAACCTACATTCTGACAGGATAGAGTAAAAATATGAAAATGAGTGAACACCCTAAGTAGAATATTTAGCTGTTTAGCAAAGCAATGATAATACTAAAAACACTTACTTAAGCATCCTAATAATCTGCTTTTTCTTAGAGTTAATCAGAAAATTCCCAGATGTGTGAGGAGCAGCAGAAAACTTCAGATGACGTTTAACTCATGCTGAGCATTTACAACTGTTATCTTCTCCCATTTTGAGAACTACCCTGGTAATTACACATTGCCTTCCTTAGTGATCCTGTCAGAGAAAATTACTTATCAAAGACCCAAATAGAGTCACATGTACACTGGTCAGATTTTACACTGCCTTCCATACGTTTCTTTGGCCCCTCTTCTCTCTGTGATTACCTGTGGCTTTGATTATTCAGTCCCAGATTTAAGAATAAACCAAGAGGGACTTCCCTGGTGGCACAGTGGTTAAGAATCCGCCTGCCAACGCAGGGGACACAGGTTTGAGCCCTGGCCCGGGAAGATCCACATGCCGCGGAGCAACTAAGCCCATGCGCCACAACTACTGAGCCTGCGCTCTACAGCCTACAAGCCACAACTACTGAAGCTCAT
Organism: Globicephala melas; assembly: GCF_963455315.2. Taxonomy (NCBI): domain Eukaryota; kingdom Metazoa; phylum Chordata; class Mammalia; order Artiodactyla; family Delphinidae; genus Globicephala; species Globicephala melas. The sequence continues at coordinate 26,356,112 of NC_083318.1, read as the reverse complement.
GTGCCACAACTAATGAAGCTCACGCGCTTAGAGCCCATGCTCTGCAACAAGAGAAGCCACCCCAATGAGAAGCCCGCGCACTGCAACCAAGAGTAGCCCCTGCTCACTGCAACTAGAGAAAGCCCATGCACAGCAACAAAGACCCAACGCAGCCAAAAATAAATAAATTTATAAAAAAAAAGAAAGAAGAAGAAACCAAGAGTCCAGAAAAAATTTGGTCTGTTTTTCTTATCAATGATGGTGACTGTGAATTCTATTGTGACACCTGAAACAAAATCTGAACATGCTCAAAAGCCAAAATAGATTTAGAAAAGGAGAACACTTCTGGAGACCTCTGGTTGGTAGGTGGGAGTTTACAAGTTCTGATCTCATTTTAAAACTCTGAAGGCCCTTCACAGCAGGCTCTGAGAGTAAGAAAAATGAGACTAAACTAGTGATGAGACTTTCAAGATCATCAACAGGACATCCATTTTAATTCCCACCACAACTAAATGCATTTGATCCATTCATTCATTCACTCATTCATACATTTAGTTCCCCATATCTTCTGCAACTCCAGTAAGTTAGGAGCTGGATCATAATTAAGTGCTTAATATATCTCCGAGGAATAAATATATGAAGCAGTAACACTTACTTTCCAGTAATAAACTGACTCCTGGACGGTGTGCAAATAGGCTGGACATAGTAGTTCTCCAGTTTAACTCCTTCGGCAGCAAGCTTGTCAAGAGTGGGAGTCTTTATCTCCGATCCGTGGTAACCCACATCTCTAAATCCCTGATCATCCGCTAGGATGAAAATGAGATGGGGCTGGGAGATGGTAGTTATGCTGGGCTCTGGTCTCTCTCCAGTTTGAGGTCGCATAGCCCCTTCCTCTTCCTCCTCCAAGCCCTGGCCCCAGGACAGGTAACCGTAGGTGAGGAGGCTGAGGACCCAGAAGCCTGCCAGCACCCCCATGGCTAGCATCTTTCCGGGCCAGACCCAGGCCTGCGGAGGAAGTGGCGGCGGCGGAGGTCCCGCGCAGCCCCTGGGGGCCATTCACTCTGGTCCCGGCTGAAACTCCAAGGCAGAACAACGCACCGCGCGCCGCCGCTGGCGCACACATGCACGCAGGAAGGGTAGAACCAACAGGCGGTGGAGGTGGAGGGGTCTCCGCCTGGAAAGAAGTCCGTGCTCCTCTCAGCTGTCAACACGTCCAACAACTTTAATCTTCTACACGTGGTGGCTTAGGGGATGGGACGTGTCAGAGATCAAGGAGTCGCTTTTCTCCATCAGATCGCACTTTTTCCTCCTCCTCCTCGCTCCCCAAAGTAGCTTCCACACAAAAAGTTAATGCCTCCACCCAAAAGTTCTCAAGAGAAAAAAAAAAATCAAGTAAGGAATTGATAATCACCTTGGGCAGGAACTTTTCGTAGCCATAACTTTTCGCCCTCGAGGTGGAGGAGTGAGGTTCTCCCAGGGGCGCGCGCACCGTTGGTTGCGGGGTCGACCGTAGGTCCGGCAGTCCGGTCACCTGGAAAGTACTGGGAAGTGGAACCGCCGAAAAAGAGCTCTTACCCATGCAGATAACAAGCAGCATGCAGTGAACCGGCCTCCGGATCACTCTCTCCACTTTTCCAGAGCTATTTCTCTCGGTCTTCTCCGAGGCGTTTGCCAATCTCCCCGACACTCACCAGGCGGCGAAATGACAAAACCAGCCCGCTTTACTGATCTCCCTCCACCGCTGACCACCTCTTCTCCGCAGGAATTTCGAGCAGCGGTTCCTTCTCTCCGCTGCTGGAGCGCACGGGGACCGAAGTGGGTCCCTGACCCCGTGCACGCTCCACGCCAAGCCCACTTGGTCTCCGCGGGGTTGGTGGCCCGGCGGAGGCGCCGCAAGCTGCGTGCGTTTTGTCAGAGAACTTACTTAGTTTTGGCACTGGAGTTCTCTGCTGCCTCCACCCTCTTTTCTCTCCAGTGAATCACAGAACTGTACTCTCTGCTTTAGCTCCCCCAGGAAGAGGGGGAGGGGTAAAGCCGGTTTAGAGGTTCGATCTTTTTCCTTTTCGGGAGGAGGAGGGAGGAGGGAGGGAAGGTTTTGCCGGAGAGAGAGCTGCCCGCTGCTTGAGCCCTGCTGGATCCAGGGGGATCCGCCTGGGCTACCGCTTCCCTGGGTCTCGAGGACTGCCCTCCATCCTCCGGAGAGGGGGAAAACGGCGGCGGGAACGGGGAAGGGTGAAGTGGGCGCTTCTCCTCACGGGTCTGCAAATCAAGAGACCGCTCTCCCATTCCGAATGCTGTGCATGCAAACTTTTTCTAGCTTTTGGAGGGAGTGAGAGAGGAAGAGCAGGAGAAACAACAAATTGCGTAGATAACACTCCTTCCTTCCTCTTCTGGTTTTCCTTTTCTAGTCTCTCTCCTCCCCCCAATTTTTCCTACTTCTTTTATTCCCGCCTCCTTTTTTTTTTAAACAGTCCCGACTACAAGTTAAGTTGAATTCCCTTTCCCTATTGCTGGCCTTTACAGCCTGACTTCCTCATTAGCGTCTCTCTACCCGAAGATACTGAAATCGCCTTCTCCTTACATTTCCACAAACTGACCCTTAGCGTGTCTCAGCCAAGAACGTGGGGGAGGAAGAGGAGTTACACATCTCGCCCTCAGGAACCACGAGGCCGGTCTGCACTCCTGCAGTACAGAAACCACCATTTCCCATCTAGAAATTCGGGAAACTTTGTCCCCCCCGCGTTTTTTTATAACTATGTGTAGTAAAGCAAAAGCTTGTCCTGATTATGAAGATATGCCTGCTTTTACTAGAGTCCTGTTTTTAAATCTCTGCTCAAAGACAGGAATGGGATTTATAGTATCTGTAGGGGGAGGCAATTAATGCCAAGAGCCACCGAGACATGCTTTCTCCCCTCCCCAAATTCATTCAGTAGTTATTTATTGAGCACCTACTATATGCTGGCACATAAAATGTCAGATTCTCCCAATTGCCTAGGTATAAATCTAAGTTTCATTTAGCCATTTACTTATTTTTATCTACTTATTTTATTGAAGTATAGTTGATTTACAATGTTATATTCTGTCCTGTTGCTAAAGTTCCTGTTAAGTTTCTAAGCAAAACATTAGTCAAATGGAAATTTAACACCGTTGAAACTTGTAGTGTGCACTATGCAGTTATTTTTGCTAACATGTGTAGCCTTCTACTAGTCTGTTCTCTTCCCTGAGGCCATTCTGGTTAGTCTGTAGAGAGATGGGCAGTTTTAGAAGACCAGCTTGGAAATGTGATCTTGGCAATTCTCTGAGTTAAATCACCAAATGTGTAATGAGTGAACTGAGTATTGGGAGATTGAAAGCACTGTGAGGTAATGCTCCCAGCTCTGTGGGTCTAGCCAGGTGCTTGAGTAGAAAAGATGAAAATAAACATTCAGATCAATCCAGGTACTTTTAGTTGGGGAGGGTCAATGACATAATACAAGAAGTGTCCGTGTTGCTATACAAGAAAGAGGGCCATTTTCAGTTCACATTTCAAGCAAGAGTAAAAAAATAAACGTTAACATTTACCAAATACTTACCATGTGCTAACCATAACACTCTATGTACTGATAAACACACACACACACATATCTGTTAGTATTTATACACTGTTTTATACACTTTGCCTCCTTTCTTTCTCCACCAACCTTATAAGATATCCACCCATTCAACAAATATTTGAGGAGCTGGGCCAGTGCTGGAAGCTGGAAATATAATCGTGAACTACGTCAGGTATAGCCTCTGCTCTAGTGGAACTTACATTGTGGTAGGGAAGAAATATACTGATAAACTAATCATTCCTAAACTCTAATACCTACTATTCTGTGGTATTCTGTATAAGTATCCAGATAAGTATTCAAAAGAGAAGGAACAAAATTCCAAGACATTTTAAAACAAAGTAAGCTGACTTAGTGTGGTTAGTGGGTAAGGTGGTACAAGGAAGTAACCTTAAAACTGAGGGAGATGTTATATTGTTTATTATCCTCTTTTGCAGGAAATTTAGACTTAGAAATCTGTCTGACTTTAAAACCCATATTTTTCAAAAGCTGTTCTTCCCACAAGTGGCTTTAAGATGTTTTCCAGCCATACAGCACAGAAAGAACACAGCTGCCAGAGTCAGAGAATTCTAATCCCCACACAAGGCATGCAGACTATCCACACACAGGATGGAAAGGCAGAACTCAGCCCTAAAAAAGCCATTTCTGGAGTAACACTAAAGGAGACTAAGAACTACTTACAGTTAGTAATAAGAGCCAAGAAACAAGAATGGTCATGCCATGGTAGACCAAAGGAGATGTGACTCAAAGGGGAAAATCCATCAGCTGAGTGCCCCACCCACGGTAGGATATAGGTAAGGATTATTTCCACATACATAAGACTTGAGAATGAAATCATAGGCTGTTGAATGGCCTATGCTTTATTGTACCTATATTGATATTTTAAATACATAAACTTTGCATTTCTAATTATAGGATTGGTTTCATGCACTCTAAGCAATAGTTTTAACATCCTTATGAAATCCCAAGTTAAAGACCCTCAATAACTTATGGTTCTTTCCTGAGCTGGCATCTTGGTGTTCAGGCATCAGGTTCCCTTGTGGAATCACATCTTAGGTTTATTTTGGCTTGGATGTGGTCACATTGCAAATACACTACTCTAGTTATGGAATGATTATATAAAAATTAAAGATACTATTTGATTCAGTTAAAAAGATGAGAAAAGCAGAATTGCTTAGAGGTGAAATTAGTGTGAACCAATTATTCAGGTAAAGCTTAATCAGGAGATGGGATTGAAGCTATGCCTTAAAGTATGATGGAAATTTGGAAAGGAGGAGAAGTTAAAGGAAGGACATTTCAGATAAAAGGAAAGAGAATACCAACTGGCCAAGACACAGTTGGACTGGGAGAGTTTGGAAAATAATGTTAGAATGTTCAAGTGACACCAGATATTGAAGGACTTGAAAAGCTATGAAGGGATGGACCTTGATTCTGAGGGCATTAGGAGTGATGAGGTCCTTTAAACAGGACATAATATGATAAAATATTCTACTAAATCTTATTTAGGTTATTTCTGGGATTTGTAGAGATAGAAGCTACAAATGAATTGCTTCAGTCCATAAAAGTTTGAAGAGTTGTAGTTTTACCCTGAGAAGACTAAGTCTATTGAAGTTTTTTGTTTTAGAGCAAGACGTGATGAAAAATATAAGAAATCACAGGATATTTTTAGGGAGAGATTTGAGGGAGTAAAGACTAGACTCACACAACTGCCACAATGTGTAAAATTTCTACAGCAATATATATTTTAGGATAAAGAACTATGCTATGGCTATGCCATCTGATGGGAGATGGGCATTCACTGAAAGTTTAGAAAGAAGTAAGTAATCAACTAAGAGGAACACATGGGACAAAGGAATAAGGGACACAAGATAGGACCTCCTTTGATTGGATAATGTTAAAGGAAAAAAAGGAGTAGGGTAAATTGGCAGGATGGTCACTACTAGAGAGGGGAGATCAGAATAAGGCACCACAGTGTGGCCTGGGGCTCCCCAGGGGACAGACCAAGGGTAGTAGATGGCTAGGAGTGGAGGGTGGAATGAAGGAGTGGATATGAGGAGCCTATCAGTAAATAGAGAAGCTAAGAAAAATCACAGATAAGCAGTAAAATGTGTAGTTGCACAGAATTTCTTTGAAACATTTATGTTAAGCCTCACCATAAAGATGACATTTCCTGTAGCACAGTATGCATGGACAGAATTGCCCTAGCTTACAAATTGCATACATATAAACAAGTTTTGTTTTTTGGTGTTTTTTCCCTAGTAGGATAGCATGCCTACTACACTGTTTCCTTTTCTTCTGTAGGTTATTTATTTTCAACTAAACATGTACTCAGATGCTTAAAAGATACAGCTAATTTTTAAATGCAGCTTTAAAAAAATGTGAAAATGGTCAATCTAGGGATCTACAGACTATTAAAAGATTTAAAATCCTAATTGGTGCTTGTTTGGGTTTATAAGTATATTAAGTTCTTAAAAATGAAGGCTATTACTAAGTTTAAGTTCATACACAAATTGTCTAAAACAAGTTTGTCCTAATATAGTCATCTTCACATGAATTCCATATAATAAACTCCTTATTAATCATTATTAACTCTTTTTGAGGCTATGGATCTAAGGCTACTTTGAGCCATTGTCACAAGAAACAACAGCTCGCTGAATAAGACCAAGTAGGATGGTTAAATGCCTGGTTTAGTAATTGAGATCACTTCCCCTTTTATGGAAAGTCTCTGTTGAAATAAGCTATAATAATTTATAAAGAAAACATGAGACACCAAAGTTTCAACTGTGTAAAACTGTGGTTACCCAAAAGTAGCAAGGTTTTTGACATGAGAAATTCAGAAAATCTGAAGTCTCAAAGAAGAGATCTTTCTTCCATTCTATAAACATCTTTATGTGAAAGCAGACTTTTAAACAAAATGTTTATTATGGGAAAGCATGGTAATTTCTATAATTTTAAAATCTGTTTTATTGATTAAATTGTAAATAAAATTCTATATCATTTACATAGCAATTTTCTGTTTACAGTATCAATTCCTAAGCCTGGCTGCTCAATAGAATCCTTTAGTGATTTTTTTAAAAAGGAAATTCCCAGCTCCACCCAAAAGCTAAATCAAAATACCCAAAGTCTGAAAATATCTATATTAGAAAAAACTTTCCGGGTGATTCTCATGTGTGTTGAGTTTTGAGCACCACTGATTTAGAACCTAAAGCATCAAGAAGCTTTAATGCGATTGCTTAATGGATAAGGTTGGTGCCATCTACCAAATATAATATGGGAAACACAGCGGAAAAATAGGTGGATAAGTCTAGAGTCAGCACATCTGAGGACTGAGCACCTAGTTCCTGTAAGATGGCAGGAAGAAGCACAGTTGGGATATGGCTAAACCACCAGGATCTAGAAAAGAAGGGAGAGGCATTAAAGTCTAAGGGGGTGATTATGTGGGACAGCAGTCTGTGCAGGCATTGGTGGATTCAGAAACACTCAAAGGGAAGACCAGCAGGAAGAGCTAAGTTTGGAATCCAGCTCCTCCATAGATGTCTTTGGGTAAAATTCCTGTTACTATCCCTGTGGCATGGACCAAAGGTGTAGGGTGCTGACCTCCTGATATTGATGTGGTGTGGTGTCTGGTCTCAATGGGGCTAGACAGATGTGAAATCCAAAGTCAAGGCTCACCAGTAAGAGTAAGTGCTTGATCAGATATCCAGGGAAGTAGCATATTCCTGATTATGGACTTTATGAATCTATAACAATCATATGAATTTAAGAATATAAGAATCAATTGAATCAAAGAATAAAAGTTGTATGAAATTTATAAGATATTCAGTAGTAAAATAAATAGAAGTTAGTGACTGGAGAAAAAGAATGAGGGAGGAATGAATGATTATACCTAGTTTCTGGCCTGGAGAAATTGAATGAATAGTGGTACCATTTATAATGGTAGGAGTCATGAAAGCACTAGCAGGTTTGGGAGTAGACAGCAAATAATTACTTTAATGTTGTTGAATTTGAGGTCTGTGAGCCATCTCAATGAAGGAGTGCAATAGTTAGGTGGATATATGGGTCTGGACCTCAGGGAATAGGGCAGAACAGAAAATTTCATCCACACCTAGAGTGGGTAAAATTTCCCAGAGAAAGGTGGAAAATGGGAGTGAGAAAGGGCCTAGGACAGAACTATTTAAGGATAGGGAAGATAAAATGGGGCCCACAAGGAGACTAAGAAGTAGCAAGAGAAATATAACGGCAAAGGGGGCGACATTTATTGAACATTACTTAATAATGGCATGGTGCCAGCACTATATAAAGCGGTTTTTCATGAACCGTCTCAGTGCTCTTCACAACCATACTTTACTTATACAGGTGTTATTATTTTATAACAAAGTGGGGAGCAAGAGAAGGACATCAAAGAGAATAGTATATCAAATAGCCAAGAACCAGAGAACCAGCACACCAGGAAGTGGGAGAGGTCAATAGAGTCAAGAGTAAAGAGGACAGTGAGATAAAGAACACAGTAGGTGTTAGTTCATTGGGATAAGTTCTCTGCGAATAGCTTACTAAAGCTTATTTCTCATCTGTGTTTACCAACATTGACAATGATAAAGCTCTAAAGTTTTGAAGTATTGATAACAAAGTAGGTTGAAAAATAAAACAAGGTTTTAGTCCAAAATCTATAAAGAAAAACCCTAATAATCATCAAATAATATAAATGTTAGAATAAACTAGATGAGACGTGTGGAGTCCTTACAAAGAAAAGTATATATTTATATTGGAAGATGAAAAAATTTGAATAAATGGTTTTGAATAAACTTTCTTCAAAACGAAGTACCAAATATTGTAAAGATAGTTAAAAGCATGCATCTAGCGCCATTCTGCCCATTTGCTAGCTAATAAGTTACTTATCTTCTCTTTGCCTCATTTTTCTCATTTGTAAAATGGGGATAGTAACAGTACCTAATGGATAGTGTGGCATATTACTTAGCTGTTGCCAAACAGTGCTGCTTAACAAACCGCTCCAAAACTCAATGGCTAAAAACAACAATAATTTAGTCTTACAGGTCTGTGCATCTGCTGGACCAGCTCTGCTCCAAGTGTTTCCCATCTCCTGCGTTCAGTGGGATAGACGCAGGTTCTTCTCATGGCAATGGCTGAAGCACAGAGAGCAAGCCCAGCCAAGCAAGCACATACCAACACTCAGCTTATCTCCTCATGTGCCATTGGCCAATGCAAATCTTATGACCAAGCCCAGAGTCAAGGGGTAGAAAATACACCCTTCCTAGGATTAGGCCAGGACAAAGCTGTGGATACAGGAAGAGTTGAAGAAATAGGGCCAATAATTAAATAGACCAAAGTTGTTTTTTTTTTTTTCCAAAGTTGTTTTGAGAATTAAATGAGTTAACATTTGAAAAGCACATAGAACAATGCTTGGTCCATTGTAAGCATTATTAATGTTTGTTTTAATTTGCTATTACTATGATAATTATTCCTAAATTATAAATTATTCCTAAGTTTAATGAGTTTAATGTCATTGAGTCAAAACCTCTATCTGATGATAATTCAGAACTCAACATAAGGTAATCTCAAGAAGAAGAGTTATAGGAAGGCCCCAGCCTTACCAGGTAGTAGAACATATTATTGTACAACAATAATTAAACACTGATTAATTAAAGAAAGAAGAGGCCAAAAATGGATTTGATGTTATAGGAAAACATATACGAAAATAAACTTTTCAAAATGAAAGGTTAAAGACAGAGTGATGAACATAATACTTGGATAATTATGTAACCATACTAAAAAAAATGAATAATTAGCACACACCAAGAGAAAAACATATCTAGTTGAAGTTGGAGAGCTTAAAAAAATTTAAATGAAGGAAACTCCAACAGAAAATTTAATTGACTATATGTCAGGTATATGGGGAAACTTTTATTTTCAGTTTTTAAATGATACAGAAATTTCAATGGTAAATGACTGATCATGAAATACTTTTAACAGACTATTACATCAGAAGTTTTAATAAAGGTGCCAAGATTCAAGCTGTGATTTTCCAAAGAGGTATGCCAGAACAAGATACCAGTTTTCAAAGGAGATTATTAAAAACAAGTTTGACAACTCTTAAAATTCTCACCCATGCCAAGGCAACAAAGGGTCAGAGTGTGTGGAGATTAGAAAGGATTTGTGAAGACATATTTTTATAAAGTTGTTGGTGTGCCCTGAGAACACCTAAACCTGCCTCTAAACCTGCCTACATGGGTCCAAGGTGGGAGATACTGACTCTGAGGTCCTGTGGTCTGGTACCTGGTTGTTGCTTGAGACACATCAGGACAGGGTGTCAATGAACCAAAGGAAGAGAGGGGTTTACAGGGGCTGGCCAGCTCTCCCAGAGTTTGGTGGGGCAAAGGATGCTCGAGTGTTCCCTGGAAACCAGATGTGGGCCACATGTGAAAGGAAGCAGGCCTGGAATTGTCTCAGGTCCTGTTCAGGAAGGTCTCCTGCAGGCTCAGGCAGACTTCCATAAAGAGAATCAAGGGGTAGCTGTCCATTCTGAGGGGCTGACTCTTTAGAATATGCCTAGAGACGCCTGTTCCCATGTCAAGGGAATTGCAGATAAGACACTGTGGGGGGCCCACATGAAGAAAAGTCACCCTGAGCACCTGCTAGGCCCAGATGCATCAGAGGCATCATTCAAGAACCTACTTGACTCACCTACCTGTTCTCCCTCCCTGCACACCGATCCTAGAGGAGTAGAAGTTGAAGTTAACAAGCTAGAGAAGGAGAAGTGGAAATACAAGGCAGGGAACAGGGAACTGGAAAAATACTCTAGGTTTCCAGGCTGAAGTAGTACTGATCTGGGGAACAGACAGAAGATTTGCTTTAAATGAAGCTCAGAGTTTTCCTAATTATATATGATTGGGGATCCTAATTCTGAATTAAGATCAGGTTCTGTGATGTACCACGACCACAGATTATTTGTTATTTGTGAGTGAGTCTAGAAGTCTGAGGGCAAGAGACATTAGGCCCACAGAATTTAAAGAAACACTGAGAAATAAAAACAAAGTTGTTAGAATCTGCTGGTTGTGCTTGTTCAACGTAATAGATATACAATTTTAACTGTGTGAAAATTAATTTACAAAGCTAAACCCTAAAAGGAAAATAAGCTGGTAAAATACTTCTAGTACTATAGCAAGAAAAGAGATCATATGTTTTCCATATAAAGAGTTCATTCGAATTTATAAGAAAAATATCCTGACCACCAATAATTAGTATGTAAAGAAGTTGGGCAATTAATGCAAATAGAAATGGATCAAAAGAAAGTAAAAACATTTATCTTATTTGTAATGAAAGGAATATAAAGTGAATCAAATTATCATACTCTTTTTTTTTTTTTTTTTTTGCGGTACGCGGGCCTCTCACTGTTGTGGCCTCTCCCGTTGCAGAGCACAGGCTCCGGACGCGCAGGCTCAGCGGCCATGGCTCATGGGCCCAGCCGCTCCGCGGCATGTGGGATCTTCCCGGACCGGGGCACAAACCTGTGTCCCCTGCATCGGCAGGTGGACTCTCAACCACTGCGCCACCAGGGAAGCCCTATCATACATTTTTATACCTATTAAGTTAGTAAAAAGAATGGTATATGATATATAATATTAGTAAGATTGGCGTGAAATTGGTACTCCTCTGAGAGCATTGGTTTGATATATCCTTTAAGCATAATACGTATCACAATATCGTATCACAAACGATACAGATATCTCAACATATTAGCTCAGTAACAGCATTCTTTGATACTATCCTAAGGAAATAATTCAGTGGAATAAAATAGGTATATTGATGCAAACGGTCATGGGAGCACTATTTATATATAATGCAAGGGAGTGAAAACAGTTTAACGGGACACAGCGAGAAGGAAAGCCTCAGAGTTGTGAATCAGATGTGGTTTCATGGTCATATTCTTCCTTCTGTCTCTTTGTGATTTGGGGCAATTCACTTAACTTTTCTGAGCCTCAGTGACATCAGGTAAAAATAAAGAGTGAGAAGAATTCTAGCCCTAAAATTATACCCTCTGTTTCTTTTTTTTATTCCTTTTCTCTCTCCTTAATAAAAGTACAGGCTTTCTAGGCCTTAAGCCTGTTAGATACCAGCTAAATTGATAAGGTCAGAGAGGTTTCAAAACAGAAGCCAGCGAAGAATTTATGTATTTTCAAAAAATACTATATCATCTTCTCACAGTGAAATTACATATAGGTATTCACTGTAGGTTCACATATCTTGTTTTATTAAAAAATATCCTCAAATTTTGTAAATATGGTACCTCTTTCCTTACTTGAAAAATAAAGTACATTTGAAGACTAGATTCAAGTTTAGTTCTGTTGTCCACCATGGTGCTATCTCTTTGAGTTTCAGTTTTCAGCTGTGAAGAAAGAAAATAATAACTTCCCCATCCACTTTTACAGCGTGGTTCTAAGAACCAAATTGAGATGATAAACATAAAAGTGTTTTGAAACTATCAAGCACCATATTGGTCTTTCATCTCTCCCCAGTTTCCTTAATTTTTCTGACTTCAGAAAACGCTTTGCCTCTGGGGTCTCCTGAACAAATGAATGACTCTGTGCCCATCTGAAAAGAGTGGGTGGAACTCTAAACCTAAGCCAGTGGTTGTGGAAAGAGTCTGGTTAACTTTCCACATAAAAATAAGAGTTATGGATACTAAGAAGTCCACAACCAGCCAAGATCAACCCATAGTGAAAGATCATTACAGAATCACAGCTTTCTAGTATAAGGTAAACATCCTGGCTAGGCCCACCCCTAACATTACAGAGCTGGTGTCAAGATTGAAAATGGAGGCCTATGTGCCATATATCTAAATATTTAATAGTTATGTCAAGCTAATAAATTGTTAAACAAAATAGGTTCTACCCTCCTATCTACAATGAATTCCTCTGGTTGGCTTCCGTTTGAAATCTCTGACTTCATCAATTTAGCTCATATCTAACTTGTTTCTGCCCTAGAAATCCTGCATTCTCCTATTATAGGACGAGCAAAGGAATATACATGGGAAACAAAGATATCATTTGAGAGCTGGAATGTATATTTACCTTCAAAATGATCTGGAAGTCTATCAAGATTAGAATTCCTGGACTTGTCAGAGTTCCCTGTCATTAGTTGGTGGTTTGAGTGGTCCTAAGTTCATGTTCATGCCTTTCTTTTCCTGTCCCTGCTCCTGCACCAGAAGGCCTTTAGATTCTTAGTGTGCAGACACTCTAGACCACAGGACCAAACTGTCCATATCCCCATAAACGGTTGTGTTCTCTCCTTGATCCAGGGAGCATACTATAGGTGTGTGGTCCACCCTCAGGAGAACAGACCTGCAAAAGGGATCTTTGCATGGAATTTTTGGGTCCCAAATGTGATCTAAAAGGGGGTATGTGGACTCTGTGTAGGCTTCCTGCCCTCTGGGAAGGAACAGAACTGAAGGAGGGCTGGAGAGTAGGCCCTTTACAGGGCAGGTGCTCCTCTTGCCCAGGTCTACAGTACTCTTTCTGGCTTTTTGATTTATCAGCCTCTTTAACTGCCCAATCTCTTTCTTACTTCCACTTTAACCACCCTTAGGCTCAGTTTCACTTTGGGCCTCCTAATCCCTCAAAGTGGGAAATCTTTGCTCATGCCCTACTTCTACTTTCATTCCTACCAAATATATTTTTGTTATAGTTCTTTCAGTGGATGATCATTTCCTTTCTTAACATGTGTAGGCAGGCCCCTCTCCTATTTATTCCTTCACTCAGCTCACATCCTCTCAATCAATTCAAATCAATTTCAAAAATATGCTTGTTTTATGTCTTTGTTTTTTCCTTCCTCCTGCTTTGCCATTTGTTAAACTATCCCCTATCAAGGGTCCACTATAATTGTCAGTCATTGGAGATACATACAACAGAGCATAAGACAGGCACGGTCCATGCTTTCATGGAGATTGCAGTTTACTGGTAGAATAAATAATGGCTGATTAGCTACAATTGTGATAAGTGCTTTGAAGGTGATATATCTAGTTCTATGAGAGTCTAAAACAGGGGTCCTAATCTATATGGGAGAAACCATATGCCAACTTTAGGTAAACAGCTCTATTTATTTTCTTTACTTTGGCTTCCGTGCTGCTGAGTATTGCTTGATTTCATGCTATTCAGTCTCAGGGGAGTTTTTCTTGCTGTTTAGTTATCCTTTTAATGATTTTGAAGGTTCTCTCCCACAGCTTTTGAAGACTAAAATGTAATCAATGTAAAGTAGGCTGTGATGTAATTGTCACCTACATGTGGTAATCTCATGCCAGAAGGATACAGACAAATTTAACAGAGAAAAGGTGACAGATGTAGGTTTTCCCCTTCATATTGGAGCCTAGATACTCTCAGCTTCTATCTACACCTGCATAAAATATCTCTTAAGAATCATCATATCTATATACCTTGATTCATTTCTCACTGCTTGACCTTTTATTACTATGCACATTATAAGGAAAAGAGAAAGCAGTTACCTTCACTAGCAAATGCAGCCTGTCTGGCTACTGAAAATATAATAATAAATTCAAAATAATAAACTAGCATTCTTATTTTTTTGATCATTTTCTTATAGTTTTGGTTAGTGTAAATTACTCACACATAAATTGCTAATCTGCTAATGCTTGGATGAAATAATACAATAGAGCTGGAGTTTCTGAACCTAGAATGCTGAGAATGTATCCTGAATCCATGTTAATATTACTGACACCATAAAACTAGGATGAGCTGTTAAGTTTTAGGTTTACCTCTGAAACTGCTTCTTCTAAAACTGTACCAACTATGGATGCTACCAGAGAAGAGCACGACTGGAAGAAGACCCCTAGGGTTTCTAAATGCTATGATCTGAATGAATCACCCCAAAATGCATTTGTTGAAATCCTAACCTCTCAAAGGTGATGGTAGTAGTAGGTGGGGCTTTTGGGAGGTGCTTAAGCCACGAGGGTGGAAATTTCACGGGGAGTAGTACCTTATAAAAGAGGCTCCAGAGAGATCCCTAGCTGCTTCCACCATGTAAGGACATAGCAAGGAGGCACTAGATAGGAACCAAGAAGAGAGACTTCACCAGAACACAACTATGCTGGCACTTTGATCTTGGACTCTTGGCCTTCAGAACTGTGAGGAATAAATTTATGTTACTTTTAAGCTACCCAGTCTGTGGTATTTCGTTATGGCAGCCCAAATGGACTAAGACACTAAGTAATGAAAAGGAGTTGGTGTCCATTTTTGTTCCACATATAATTTAAAACATCAAGATCCTATGTCATTATAAGGAAATCCAACTTAGTACTGATCTTTCCATTATAACCACTTTAATGCCTTCTTGAATTTCAAATATCAAAAATTTCATTTTCCCCTAATATTTGTGATGTCGTGAGTTTTTTTTTAGGCTCACCCTCCTGTGCAGACTGGTCATAAATTCTTCCCTTCTCTGTATGCTGCCCTTTGCAAAGCTTCTCCTATCAAGAGGAGGAATCAATATTCCCCTCCTTGAATCTGAGCTTGACTATGTGACTTCCTTTGTCCAATGGGACCCAAGTACACTTAAGGTAAACAGAGGCTTAAAAAGTGTTTGTACCTGGGGACTTGCCTTTCCTTTTTCTGTTTTTCAGAATCTTGAGATCTCTGTGATAGAAACCAGAACTAGCCTACTGGAGGATGGGAAACTGCATGAAGCAGAGACGAATTGTCTCTTGTTCCAGAGATGAAGCCCAGTAGACCTAACTAGTTATGAATGACGCCATCCAAAATCATCATCCCCAGCTGAGTTACCTTCTGACCATAGCGAAGAACTGCCCAGCTTACTCAGAGAATCATGAGCAAATAAAGTGGCTGTTACTTTAAGCTACTCAGTTTGGGTGTTGTTTGCTATATAGCAAGTCACACTGCCAAACAACCCTGTAGTTAATTTGCCTCTGCCTGTACCCAGGCCATGATACAAGGCCTGACAATAAAGGGCCATATTCGATGGATGCTCCTCCTAAAACAGCAGCATGCTGAAGTGAGAGTGGAAAGACCAACAAGGACTGATTCCAGGGACCAAAGTGAGGAGGAAATGAATTGAATGGCTTCTTAGAAAAGAGATGCAAACTAGAGGGAAAAAGTCACCTGGGAATAAAAGTTATGAACATAATGGACATGGTAGAAAGTCTATTCTGACCTTAACTTTTGTCATATAATAAAAAGGCCTTTTTTGAAAGAAATTCCTTCAATATTATGCATACAGAGTTTCAACATATTTCAGGCACATATCAGTAAATATTTGTGGAAGAGAAGTAAATTCAATGGATATTTTTCCATTAGGATATTTCAAGATTAATAATAGCATACTGTCCAGTGCTATCCACTTTTAAAAAATACTTGATGTCAGATTTTTGGGGCTTAAGAAACATAACGATATCCTAGTGATATCTTTCTTTAAGAGAATACAAATTATTATTATTATTATTATTTTGCCCCAGAGAACATTAATTGGGCATCAAGAATGAGATGATTTTGTGAAAGCATTGTGCATAGTACCTGGCAGGATGTGATATTTTCACCATAACTCTTTTACTGAATGGCTTACTAGTCCTAGGCACTTTCTTCACACTGTGTGTGTATTAACATATTTAATCCTTGCATCAGCCTTATGAATGGGTAGTGTCTTTACCTCCATTTTAGAATTAAGGAAACTGAGACAGAGGTAAGTTAAGTAACTAGCTACACAGCTAATATACTGGAACAGAGATTCGATTTGGTCTCCCAACCCACCTCTCTAAAACTAACAATTTTGTTTAGTACTTTTATATTTCAGGAATTTCACTAAGGTTTTACCAGTGAGTCAAGTTTTTTAACGCTCATAACATCCTCTGAGGTACTGTCGCCATTTGCATTTTATAGTAGGTGCTCAAAATGTGCTAGTTTTGTGTCCCTCCTTTCTCTTTTTCTCCCCTTTTCCCATTTCTGCCCTCTCAGCTCCTGGTTCTACAGTGACTGGAAGAGGACCTGTCTCCCAACGCACCCAACTTTCTCTGCATAGTCTCACCTGAGGTGCCAGGTGCCGTTCTTTCTTCTGCTTCATTTAGTCTGCTGTTGAACCCTGGTAGTGTATTTTTCGGTTCAGTTATTGTATGCTTCAGCTCTGTAACTTCTGTTTGGTACTTTCTTATATTTTCTGTCTCTTTGTTGAAGTTCCCACAGTTCATCCATTTTTCTACCAAGTTCAGGGAGCATCTTTATGACCATTATGTTGAACTCTTTATCAGGTAAATTATGTACCTCATTTCATAAGGTTTTACCGAGGTTTTTATCTGTTCTTTCATTTGGAACACATTCCTCTGTTTCCTCATTTTGCTCAACTCTCTGTTTCTATGTATCAGATGAAAGAGCTACCTCTCCCAGTTTTGAAGGAGTAGCCTTGTGTAGAAGATGAAACTTACTGTTCAACCTTGCCCCAGCTCTTGGTTGTCTCTGGAACCTTTGTGATTGTCCAAGCAGGCTATTTTATTTTTAATAGCTACCAGTTGTTGAGGGTGTGCCCAGACCTGTCAGTTTGCCAAGGGGAAGAAGCTTAGCACATTATTTCTGACTAACTGGAAGCCAGATTCTCAGGCAGCAGGTTTTAAAGTATGAAAATATATATAGTAATGTGGGACCACAATGGTAAATTCTGCTGACCTCCAGAGCAGGGGATCTGGAGGTACCTCTTGGGTGACAGTTGCAAAAATTGACGTTCCACGATTGTGTAAGCTCCCATCTGGGAGATACCAGCCAGCTGGAGTGACGTAGAGGAACAGCACAAACTGAGAACATCTTCCTAGCCTCTAGATGTGGGGCAAACCTAAAGCCTACCCCTCAGGCTGAAGCTCCAGGATGAGTAAATAGGCCTCTTTCACAGAAAGACTGTGGAGGAGTTTCAGTCTGTGGTCCGTGCAGTGCCCTGGAGGCGGTAGCCTGGCAAGAACTGTTTCTCCAATTGTTACAGTCCCCTGGGACCCAGGAATGCAAGTCCCACTGGCCCCCCAGAGCCGGGCGATGAAGGGGCATCCCCTGGGCAGCAGCTGCAAAAACTGGGGCACCAGACACGTGTAAGAGTTTCCTCCAGAAGATCCTGACGCTCTGGGGCAGAGGAAGAGTGTGAAGACAGCGCCCACCCTCTGAGTCTCAGGGGAGGTTGACCATCAGCCCTTAGATGTGTGTTGAATTAGGAGCCTGCCCTTCAGGCTGCAGCTCTGATGGAAAGCCGATAGGCTCCTTTCACGGAAAAACTGAGCTCCCGGCTCTGTTGCCTCTTGCTGTGCCCTGAGAGTGGTAGCAGTTTAAGGGCTCTTTCTCCCTTGGTTATAGTCCCGTGGGACCCACCAGCATAAACCCGCCTGGTCACCGGAGACAAGTGATGTAGAGGTGTCCCCTGGCAGCAGCTGCAAAAATCAGGGTACCAGACAGGGGGATGAACTCCTTCCCGGAAAAGGCCGGTGAGCTGGAGGGGGGTGGGGGGGGAGCACAGCTATGGTGGCGGCCGGCCTCCGTTCCCCGAGAGGACCTTCAGAGCTTCTAGAAGAGTGCCAGTCAGAAGCCTGCCCCTCAGGCCAAAGCTCCAGGACAAGAAAACAGGCCTCCTTCTCAGAAAAGCTGTAAGTTTGCATCAGTCCGTGGTCCTCTGTGCAGCACCCTGAGGATGGTAGTCAGCTGAGAACTCTCTCACGGATCGCTACTGTCTTGTGGGTCCCAGGGACGCAAGGCCCCCTGGACGCCAGAGGCAGGTGATGAAGCGGTGTCCCCTAAACTGCAGCCGCAAAATCCAGGGCACCAGACGTGTGTGAAAGCTCTCCTTCGGGAGCTACTGGCGCTGTGGAGGGCGGTAGAGTGAAGATGGCGCCCACCGACAGGAAAAATGGCGCCAGGCGGCGTAGGTAAGGTGGAGGGGGAACACGAAAAGGTCACCTGCCAGCACCTCTGTCCCCGGAGAGTAACCTGACAGGCCCTGCCCCTCTTGCAGAAGCTTTAAGTGTAGCAACTAAATCTCCTTCATCTATAGTCTCAGCACTTTTCAAACTGCTGCTTCTGCGCTGGGACCTGGGGCGAGTGGGTCTGTGCATGCGCCTTTAAGAACAGTTTCTGGTTCGCCACAGCTCCTCGGATTTCTGGATGTGACCCCGCTGGTTTTCAAAGACGTTTTAGGGGCTCCCTCTCTCAAGTTCAGGTCTTTAAAAGCTGGGGGGGCCCGATGTGGGGTGTGAACCCTTCACCCCTCAGGAAGAAGTTCTGAATTCCGCTCTGCGGTCGAGGCGTGCTCAGGGCATGTTTATCGCGAGACTGTGTCTCAGCCTCTCGTACTGTACCTGTACCTCGAAGTGGCCCTTTTCTCATTTCCTGAGGCGAGGGAGCTGTTTGGCTAGTTTTAGGGTCTTCTCCAGAGGGAACGGTTCCATATGTAGCTGCAGACTCAGTGTGTCTGTGGGAGGAACGGTGCCGTCCTGGACCACCTCTGGCCTGACGCCGTCCTGTGTGGTGTCCGCTGGGCCTGAGGCGCTGTGATGGAGCCCATCCCTTTTGGTCATAGACAGGCTCGGCCAGACCCAGATGAGATGCATTTATGTATTATAACATGGGAAGATCCCACCCAGACTCATGGACCCTGGAAACAGCTGGTAACTATTACTTTGTGTTTGCTTCACAGACATGTAAAGGGAGGCTTTGAGTTGTTAGTTGCCTTCTCAAGGTCACATAGAAAAATCCTTGACTAAAGAGGCAATGAAAGGACAAGCCTTCTATTGCTTCTGCTTTCGTGCTTTCCTTTTTCATGACATCACGCCCTTTATTATTTATTAAAGTGTCTTCCTTCTTGTTTATAAATTAAATGCCAGAAGATTTTAGCTTAAAGTTAAAAAACATAGTCCTCTGTAAAATATTATTAATGAAGTCAGTTCTTACGCTCAATTATTCGTAAGGAATTTGATTTTAAGAAAATAAGTGGAGGAGAGACCTTCAAGATGGCGGAAGAGTAAGACGCGGAGATCACCTTACTCCCCACAAATACATCAGACATACATCTACATGTGGAACAACTCCTACAGAACACCTACTGAACGCTGGCAGAAGACCTCACACCTCCCAAAAGGCAAGAAACTCCGCACGTACCTGGGTAGGGCAAAAGAAAAAAGAAAAACAGAGACAAAAGAATAGGGACGGGACCTGCACCAGTGGGAGGGAGCTGTGAAGGAGGAAAAGTTTCCACACACTAGGAAGCCCCTTCGCGGGCGGAGACTGCGGGTGGCGGAGGGGTAACTTCGGGGCCCCGGAGGAGAGCACAGCAACAGGGGTGCGGAGGGCAAAGCAGCGAGATTCCCGCACAGAGGATCGGTGCCGACCAGCACTCACCAGCCCGAGAGGCTTGTCTGCTCACCCGCCGGGGCGGGCGGGGCTGGGAGCTGAGGCTCGGGCTTCGGTCGGAGCGCAGGGAGAGGACTGGGGTTGGCGGCGTGAACACAGCCTGAAGGGGGTTAGTGCACCACGGCTAGCCGGGAGGGAGTCCGGGAAAAGGTCTGGAGCTGCCGAAGAGGCAAGAGACCATTGTTTCAGGGTGCGTGAGGAGAGGGGATTCAGGGCACCGCCTAAACAAGCTCCAGAGACGGGCGCGAGCCTCGGCTATCAGCGCGGACCCCAGAGACGGGCATGGGACGCTAAGGCTGCTGCTGCCGCCACCAAGAAGCCTGTGTGCAAGCACAGGT
The DNA here is from genome assembly GCF_963455315.2 of Globicephala melas. Lineage (NCBI taxonomy): Eukaryota > Metazoa > Chordata > Mammalia > Artiodactyla > Delphinidae > Globicephala > Globicephala melas. Next base: position 26,335,796 of record NC_083318.1, on the reverse strand, counting down.
CACTCTCCACACCGCCCCTCCCGGGAGCCTGTGCAGCCCGCCACTGCCAGGGTCCCGTGATCCAGGGACAACTTCCCCGAGATAACGCACGGTGCGCCTCAGGCTGGTGCAACGTCACGCCGGCCTCTGCCGCCGCAGGCCCGCCCCGCGCTCCGTGCCCCTCCCTCTCCCCGGCCTGAGTGAGCCAGAGCCACCTAATCAGCTGCTCCTTTAACCCCGTCTTGTCTGAGCGAAGAACAGACGCCCTCAGGCGACCTACACACAGAGGCGGGTCCAAATCCAAAGCTGAACCCTGGGAGCTGTGAGAACAAAGAAGAGAAAGGGAAACCTCTCCCAGCAGCCTCAGGAGCAGCGGAGTAAATCTCCACAATCAACTTGACGTACCCTGCACCTGTGGAATACCTGAATAGACAGGAATCATTCCAAAATTGAGGCAGTGGACTTTGAGAGCAACTGTAGACTTGGGGTTTGCTTTCTGCATCTAATTTGTTTCTGGTTTTATGTTTATCTTAGTTTAGTATTTAGAGTTTATCATCATTGGTAGATTTGTTTACTGATTTGGTTGCTCTCTTCCAGATATATATATATATATATGTGTATATATATATTTCCTTTTTCTCTTTTTGTGAGTGTGCATGTGTATGCTTCTGTGTGTGATTTTGTCTGTATAGGTTTGCTTTTACCGTTGGTCCTAGGGTTCTGTCTGTCCATTTTTTTTTCCACTAATGTGAACCAATTCATTTGATTTTAATTACAGAAAAACATGGCCACACTTTGTCTAAATACATAGCCAGCTATTGAATAAAAAGTAGTTTGAAACATTTCACAGTCAAAGCAGTTTTTGTACAAATGACCTAAAATATTAGGTGTCTTTTGTAGCATAGCTCTATCATCCAGTCAAATTAAAGTAACTTGAACCCTCTGTTTTTCTTAGTGTCATCACTTCTTTGCTAGCCAGTTTTCCATCGTTCTCTAAAATAATATGGCTCTTTTATAACCCCATAACTATAATATCCCTCCGCCCAAAAGTCTCTTTTTACTCCTTATTTACTACATATTTACGTTAACTAGCATAAATGTTATGGCTGTATTAACCTCCCAACTCACTAAAGAAGTGTTATCTACCCTATTGTTGATGTCACAGCCTAAATTCATCATCTGTTATAGCACATTAGAGATTATATTATTAGTTATAACAATTTGATTGTTTCCCCTGTCAAACATGGATGATATCTTCCCCAGAGCAAAGCTCCTGGAATATAATTAATTCCTTAATAAATATTTAATAAATAGATGACAGTGTCATATCTCCTCTATTTGAAGGCCAGAATTAGGGAAACTGCTATCAGGTTTTCACTTCTGGGTCAAGCAGCATAAGACACAGCAGCTGAAAGTGTGTGAAACCAGAGAATATTGAGGAGTTTGTTTTAATTTGTGACTTTCAGGTCACAAGGAAAAATAGGTATACTCAAGTTTTCTCCAGTGATGTGGTTTATTAGTAGATAAAGACAAAATGTATGGAAGGAAACAAAGAAAGCGTATCAAGAGCCAGGCAGCTCTCATGAAGATTCAAAGCAATAGCCACTGCTGTTTTGGATTCAACAGCAATTGTAGTGGATCAGCAGTAATTTCACTAACTCAGCCATGGCTCTGGTGACCCAACCCATTTGTCTAGTGGACACCCAGTGCTTACTACTCTAGTGACTTTGTGACCCAGCTCCTCTTACCTCTGATATTTCTAAATTTGCTACTCTGTATACTTCCTTTGCTTCAACTCTGGGTTTTTCTCTAATCTACTTCTGCATCATCTGTCCGCTTTTTGTGTACTTACATTCTACATTTTTCAAGATTGTAATTTACTGAATTTTTTCTAATAGGTAGAATACTTAATATCAGGTCTCCTTATATGTTACTGGACTTCCTTCACCTAGCCTGTAGATGGTTCTCTTTACAGCATTATCTTTGCTAATTAAATCAGTTTTGGTCAATATAGCAAGATCATGAAGCACTAAGTAGGCAAAATAAGGCATAATTTCTGTATGTATGATAATGAAAGTGTGGTTATGTTAAATACTCTTATTCTGGAGATACATGTGCTGAAATATTGGGGGGGATGCAAGGCTTAGATTTCTGCAACTACTTTTCAATGGATCAGCAAAGATATATGTGAGAGAGAGAGAATGTTAATTACTGGGTGATAGGCAGAGAGGTGTGTATTATTCTATTCAGTTTTTTTTTCCTGTATGTTTGAAATTTTGCATAATAAAGTTGCAAGAAATAAGGAAAACATTAAGGAAAAATGACTAAACTGGATGCTTTTCATGCCAGGATTTTTTAAAGGTTGTTCTCTGTGTTTTAAGACATACATGGGAAGAAATTAAAAATGTAAGGTTATTGCTGTGGTTTTATCATGTCTTATATGAGTTTGGCTCATTCCATTATTCTAGGTAAATATTGAACATTTGTTGCCTGTTCAGGATGTTGCCAGAATTAAGGTGTTAATATCTTCATAATTCTCTGAACTCCTTAGATGAGAAGTGCTATGCAATTGAAACATATTGCTGAAATGGTGATCATCACTATTAACCTTGCATGGCACCTTGTATTTGAAAGTGCTTGGTAACCATTTTCTTTTAATTTTAAGTAACATGCCCAAGATGACATATATATATATTTTTTTTTTCTATGTCATAATATTGACATTCAGTCCAATAATCCTCCACTGTAACAGCTCCTTTACTTTACAGTGAAAATTGATTTGTATATTTTTTGCCTCTGAGTCCTTGTGGGATTTTTTTTTTTAATTCAAACAAAAGTCACAAAAATTATAATCATCCTCATCAGTTCACTCAGTCCCATGTAATTAATTTTTTTTATCTCAATCTTTTGTTAGCACTTTTATGAATTCATCAGTTTTCCATTAGAGTTCTGAAAATGCTTATTGATTCAGTTCAGCAGTATAGTCAGTTACCAGAAACCTGTACTTGTCAGTCTTTTCCATGAATTCCTTGAAGATGAAACCCTTTTATAGGAACATTTTTGCAAAAACATCAGAGTACACCCGAACTGTCTGTAAATGACAAGAGACTTAAAAATGACCATGGATAAAGATTTGATGAAAGTTCAAAATAATGCAATTGACAAGGAAATTTAGTTATTTCTGAGATATACATTTTAAAGTAGTAATTAGAATTATGATGTAACATTATACCAGAACATATAAGATTTTTAGAAATTTCCTGTAATGTCTGAAACATTTATATTAACATATATACATACATATAACCCAAAGAAAGTTTAGTATTAGTTGTTTTCTTGGTTTGTTTTTTTATACTGCATGTTCTTATTAGTCATCAATTTTATACACATCAGTGTATACATGTCAGTCCCAATCGCCCAATTCAGCACACCACCATCCCCACCCCACTGCTGTTTTCTCCCCTTGGTGTCCATACGTTTATTCTCTACATCTGTGTCTCAACTTCTTCCCTGCAAACTGGTTCATCTGTACCATTTTTTGAGGTTCCACATACATGTGTTAATATACGATATTTATTTTTCTCTTTCTGACTTACTTCACTCGGTATGACAGTCTTTAGATCCATCCACAACTCAACAAATGACTCAATTTCGTTCCTTTTAATGACTGAGTAATATTCCATTGTATACATGTACCACAACTTCTTTATCCATTCATCTGTCGATGGGCATTTAGGTTGCTTCCATGACCTGGCTATTGTAAATAGTGCTGCAATGAACATTGGGGTGCATGTGTTTTTTTGAATTATGGTTTTCTCTGGGTATATGCCCAGCAGTGGGATTGCTGGATCATATGGTAATTCTACTTTTAGTTTTTTAAGGAACCTCCATACTGTTCTCCATAGTGGCTGTATCAATTTACATTCCCACCAACAGTGCAAGAGGGTTCCCTTTTCTCCACACCCTCTCCAGCATTTGTTGTTTGTAGATTTTCTGATGATGCCCATTCTAACTGGTGTGAGGTGATACCTCATTGTAGTTTTGATTTGCATTTCTCTCATAATTAGTGATGTTGAGCAGCTTTTCATGTGCTTCTTGGCCATCTGTATGTCTTCTTTGGAGAAATGTCTATTTAGGTCTTCTTCCCATTTTTGGATTGGGTTGTTTGTTTCTTTAATATTGAGCTGCATGAGCTGTTTATATATTTTGGAGATTAATCCTTGGTCTGTTGATTCATTTGCAAATATTTTCTCCCATTCTGAGGGTTGTCTTTTGGTCTTGTTTATGGTTTCCTTTGCTGTGCAAAAGCTTTGAAGTTTCATTAGGTCCCATTTGTTTATTTTTGTTTTTATTTCCATTTCTCTAGGAGGTGGGTCAAAAAGGATCGCGCTGTGATTTATGTCATAGAGTGTTATGCCTAGGTTTTCCTCTAAGAGTTTTATAGTGTCCGGTCTTACATTTAAGTCTCGAATACATTTTGAGTTTATTTTTGTCTATGGTGTTAAGGAGTGTTCTAATTTCATTCTTTTACATGTAGCTCTCCAGTTTTCCCGGCACCACTTATTGAAGAGACTGTCTTTTCTCCATTGTATATCTTTGCCTCTTTTGTCATAGATTAGTTGACTATAGGTGCGTGGGTTTATCTCTGGGCTTTCTATCTTGTTCCATTGATCTATGTTTCTGATTTTGTGCCAGTACCATATTGTCTTGATTACTGTAGCTTTGAACTATAGTCTGAAGTCAGGGAGCCTGATTCCTCCAGCTCCATTTTTCTTTCTCAAGATTATTTTGGCTATTTGGGGTCTTTTGTGTTTCCATACAAATTGTGAAAACTTTTTTTCTATTTCTGTGAAAAATGCCAGCAGTAGTTTGATAGGGATTTCATTGACTCTGTAGATTGCTTTGGGTAGTATAGTCATTTTCACAATGTTGATTTTTCCAATCCAAGAGCATGGTATATCTCTCCATCTGTTTGTATCATCTTTAATTTCTTTCATCAGTGTCTTATAGTTTTCTGCATACAGGTCTTTTGTCTCCCTAGATAGGTTTATTCTTAGGTATTTTATTCTTTTTGTTGCAGTGGTAAATGGGAGTGTTTCCAAAATTACTCTTTCAGATTTTTCATCATTAGTTTATAGGAATGCAAGAGATTTCTGTGCATTAATTTTGTATCCTGCAACTTTACCAAATTCATTGATTAGCTCTAGTAGTTTTCTTGTGGCATCTTTAGGATTCTCTGTGTATAGTATCATGTCATCTGCAAACAGTGAGAGTTTTACTTCTTCTTTTCCAATCTGTATCCCTTTTATTTCTTTTTCTTCTCTGATTGCCGTGGCTAGGACTTCCAAAACTATGTTGCATAATAGTGGTGAGAGTGGACATCCTTGTCTCATTCCTGATCTTAGAGGAAATGCTTTCAGTTTTTCACCATTGAGAATGATGTTTGCTGTGGGTTTTTCGTATATGGCCTTTATTATGTTGAGGTAGGTTCCCTCTCTGCCCACTTTCTGGAGAGTTTTTATCATAAATGGGTGTTGAATTTTGTCAAAAGCTTTTTCTGAATCTATTGAGATGATCATATGGTTTTTATTCTTCAATTTGTTATTATGATGTATCACATTAATTGATTTACGTATATTGAAGAATCCTTGCATCTCTGGGATAAATCCCACTTGATCATGGTGTATGATCCTTTCAATGTGCTGCTGGATTTAGTTTGCTAGTATTTTGTTGAGGATTTTTGCATCTATATTCATCAGTGATATTGGTCTGTATACTTTTTTTGTAATATCTTTGTTTGGTTCGGGTGTCAGGGTGATGGTGGCCTCAAAGAATGAGTTTGGGAGTGTTCTTTCCTCTGCAATTGTTGGAAGAGTTTGAGAAGGATGGGTGTTAGCTCTTCTCTAAATGTTTGATAGAATTCACCTCTGAAGCCATCTGGTACTGGACTTTTGTTTGTTGGAAGATTTTTAATTACAGTTTCAATTTCATTACTTGTGATTGGTCTGTTCATATTTTCTATTTCTTCCTGTTTCAGTCTTGGAATATTATACCTTTCTAAGAATTTGTCCATTTCTTCCAGGTTGTCCATTTTATTGGCATAGAGTTGCTTGTAGTAGTCTCTTAGGTTGCTTTGTATTTCTGCGGGGTGTGTTGTGACTTCTCCTTTTTCATTTCTAATTTTAATTATTTGAGTCCTGTCCCTCTTTTCCTTGATGAGTCTGGCTAATGGTTTATCAATTTTGTTTATTTTCTCAAAGAACCAGCTTTTAGTTTTATTGATCTTTGCTATTGTTTTCTTTGTTTCTATTTCATTTATTTCTGCTCTGATCTTGATGATTTCTTTCCTTCTGCTAACTTTGGGTTTTGTTTCTTCTTCTTTATCTAGCTCCCTTAGGTGTAAGGTTAGATTGTTTACTTGAGATTTTTCTTGTTTCTTGAGGTAGGCTTGTATAGCTATAAACTTCCCTCTTAGAACGGCTTTTGCTGCATCCCATAGGTTTTGGATCATCGTGTTTTCCTTGTCATTTGTCTCTAGGTATTTTTTGATTTCCTCTTTGATTTCTTCAGTGATCTCTTGCTAATTTAGTGACGTATTGTTTAGCCTCCATGTGTTTGCTTTTTTACCTTTTTTCCCTGTAATTCATTTCTAATCTTATAGTGTTGTGGTCAGAAAAGATGCTTGATGTGATTTCAGTTTTCTTAAATTTACTGAGGCTTGATTTGTGACCCAAGATGTGATCTATCCTGGAGAATGTTCTGTGTGCACTTGAGAAGAAAGTGTAATCTGCTGTTTTTGGATTTAATGTCCTATAACAGTCAATTAAATCTATGTGGTCTATTGTGTCATTTAAAGCTTCTGTTTATTTATTTATTTTCATTTTGGATGAACTGTCCATTGGTGTCAGTGAGGTGTTAAAGTCCCCCACTATTATTGTGTTACTGTCGATTTCCTCTTTTATAGCTGTTAGCAGTTGCCTTATGTATTGAGTTGCTCCTATGTTGGGTGCATATATATTTATAATTGTTATATCTTCTTCTTGGATTTATCCCTTGACCATTATGTAATGTCCTTCATTGTCTCTTGTAACAGTCTTTATTTTAAAGTTTATTTTATCTGATATGAGTATTGCTACTCCAGCTTTCTTTTGATTTCCATTTGCATGGAATACCTTTTTCCATCCCCTCACTTTCAGTCTGTATGTGGCCCTAGGTCTGAAGTGGGTCTCTTGTAGACAGCATATAGATGGGTCTTGTTTTTGTATCCATTCAGCAAGCCTGTGTCTTTTGGTTGGAGCATTTAATCCATTCATGTTTAAGGTAATTTTCGATATGTATGTTCCTGTGACCATTTTCTTAAATGTTTTTGTATATCCTTTTCTTCTCTCCTGTTTCCCACTTAGAGAAGTTCCTTTAGCATTTTTTGTAGAGCTGGTCTGGTGGTGCTGAATTCTCTTAGCTTTTGCTTGTCTGTAAAGCTTTTGATTTCTCCGGCGAATCTGAGTGAGATCCATGCTGGGTAGAGTAATCTTGGTTGTAGGTTCTTCTCTTTCATCACCTTAAGTATATCATGCCACTCCTTCTGGCTTGTAGAGTTTCTGCTGAGAAATCAGCTGTTAACCTCATGGGAGTTCCCTTGTATGTTATTTGTCATTTTTCTCTTGCTGCTTTCAATTAATTTTCTTTGTCTTTAATTTTTGCCAGTTTGATTACTATGTGTCTTGGCATGTTTCTCCTTGGGTTTATCCTGGGACTCTATGTGCTTCCTGGACTTTGGTGGCTATTTCCTTTCCCATGTTAAGGAAGTTTTTGACTATAATCTCTTCAAATATTTTCTCTGGTCCTTTCTCCCTTTCTTCTCCTTCTGGGACCCCTATAATGTGAATGTTGTTGCGTTTAATGTTGTCCCAGAGGTCTCTTAGGCTGTCTTCAGTTCTTTTCATTCTTTTTTCTTTTTTCTGTTCTGCAGCAGTGAATTCCACTTTTCTGTCTTGCAGGTCACTTATCCGTTCTTCTGCTTCAGTTATTCTGCTATTGATTCCTTCTAGTGTAGTTTTCATTTCAGTTATTGTATTGTTCATTTCTGTTTGTTCTTTAATTCTTCTAGGTGTTTGTTAAACATTTCTTGCATCTTCTCGATCTTTGCCTCCATTCTTTTTCCGAGGTCCTGGATGATCTTCACTATCATTATTCTGAATTCTTTTTCTGGAAGGTTGCCTATCTCCACTTCATTTAGTTGTTTTTCTGGGCTTTTATCTTTTTCATTCATCTAGTACATAGCCCTCTGCCTTTTCATCTTGTCTATCTTTCTGTGAATGTGGTTTTTGTTCCACAGGCTGCAGGATTGTAGTTCTTGCTTCTGCTGTCTGCCCTCTGGTGGATGGGACTATCTAAGAGGCTAAATGGGCAGGACTGGTGGTGGGTAGAGCTGACTGTTGCTCTGGTGGGCAGAGCTCAGTAAAACTCTAATCTACTTGAATGCTGATGGGTGGGGCTGGGTTCCCTCCCTGTTGGTTGTTTGGCCTGAGGCAACCCAATAGTGGATGCAACGTGGGCTCTTCGCTGGGGCTAATGGCAGACTCTGGGAGGGCTCACAGCAAGGAGTACTTCCCAGAACTTCTGCTGCCTGTGTCCTTGTCCCCACAGTGAGCCACAGCCACCCCCGGCTTCTGCAGGAGACCCTCCAACACTAGCAGGTAGGTCTGGTTCAGTCTCCCCTGGGGTCACTGCTCCTGCCCCTGGGTCCCGATGCACACACTAGTTTGTGTGTGCCCTCCAAGAGTGGAGTCTCTGTTTCCCCCAGTCCTGTCAAAGTCCTGCAATCAATTCCCACTAGGCTTCAAAGTCTGATCCTCTAGGAATTCCTGCTCCCATTGCCGGACCCCCAGGTTGGGAAGCCTGACGTGGGGCTCAGTACCTTCACTGCAGTGGGTGGACTTCTGTGGTATAAGTGTTCTCCAGTCTGTGATTTACCCACCCACTAGTTATGGGATTTGATTTTACTGTGATTGGCCCCTCCTACTGTCTAATTGTGGTTTCTCCTTTGCCTTTGGATGTGGGGTATCTTTTTTGGTGAGTTACAGTGTCTTCCTGTCGATAATTGTCTAGCAGCTAGTTGTGATTCTGGTGTTCTCGCAAGAAGGAGTGAGAGCACATCCTTCTACTCCACCATCTTGGTTCCTCTCTCTCTGTCCATTTTTTTTTAGAATAGTTTTTAGCAGTTTTTTCCACTTGCTCTCATTGGTGAATTTGTTTTGTGGTTTGGATGCTCTCTTCTTTCTTTTTTTAAATTACTTTTTAATTTCTTTATTTTTCACAATTTTTTTATTTTAATAACTTTATTTTATTCTATTTTCTTTTCTTTCTTTCTTTCTTTCTTTTTTTCTCACTTTTTTTCAGAGCCGTGTGAGGCTGATAGTGTCTTGGTGCTCTCGCCTGGTGTCAGGCTTGTGCCTTTGAGGTGGGAGAGCCAAGTTCAGGATATTGACCCACCAGAGAAATCACAGCTCCATCTAATATTAAACGGTGAAAGCTCTCCCAGAGATCTCCATCTCAACGCTAAGACCCAGCTCCACTCAACAACCAGCAAACTAAAGTGCTGGACACTCAATGCCAAGCAACGAGCAAGACTGGAACACAACCCCACCCATTAGCACAGAGGTGGCCTAAAATAATAATAAGGTCAAAGACACCCCAAAATGCAACGGACACGGTCCTGCCGACCAGAAAGCCAAGATCCACCTCATCCACCAGAACACAGGCACCAGTACCCTCCACCAGGAAGCCTGCACAACCCACTGAACCAAACTTAGCCACTAGGGGAAGACACCAAAAACAATGGGAACAACGAACCTGCAGCCTGCATAAAGGAGACCCCAAACACAGTAAGTGAAGCAAAATGAGAAGACAGAGAAACACACAGTAGATGAAGGAGCAAGGTAAAAACCCACCAGACCAAACAAATGAAGAGGAAATAGCAGTCTACCTGAAAAGTAACTCATAGTAATGATAATAAAGATGATCCAAAATCTTGGAAATAAAATGGAGAAAATACAAGAAACTTTTAACAAGGACCTAGAAGAACTAAAGGGCAGAAAAACAATGATGAACAACACAAGAAATGAAATTAAAATATCTCTAGAAGGAATCAACAGCAGAATAACTGAGGCAGAAGAACAGATAAGTGACCTGGAAGATAAAATAGTAAAAATAAATACCTCAGAGCAGAATAAAGAAAATGGAATGAAAAGAATTGAGAACAGTCTCAAAGACTTCTGGGACAACATTAAACACACCAACATTCAAATTATAGGGGTCCCAGAAGAGGAAGAGAAAAAGAAAGGGTCTGAGAAAATATTTGATGAGATTATTATAGTTGAAAACTTCCCTAATATGCGAAATGAAATAGTTAATCAAGTCCAGGAAGTGCAGGGAGTCCCATACAGCATAAATCCAAGGAGAAACATGCCAAGACACATATTAATCCAACTACCAAAATTTAAATACAAAGAAAAAATATTAAAAGCAGCAAGGGGAAAACAACAAATAACACTCAAGGGAATCCCCATAAGGGTAGCAGCTGATCTTTCAGCAGAATCTCTGCAAGCCAGAAGGAAGTGGCAGGACATTTAAAGTGATGAAAGGGAAAAACCTACAACCAAGCTTACTCTACCCAGCAAGGATCTCATTCAGATTCGATGGAGAAATTAAAACATTTAGAGACAAGCAAAAGCTAAGAGAATTCAGCACCACCAAACTAGCTTTACAACAAATGCTGAAGGAACTTCTCTAGGCAGGAAACACAAGAGAAGTCAAAGACCTACAGTAACAAACCCAAACTAATTAAGAAAAAGGTAACAGGAACATACATATCAATAACTACCTTAAATGTAAGTGGATTAAATGCTCCAACCAAAAGACAAAGACTGGCTGAATGGATACAAAAACAAGACCTATATATATTATGTCTACAAGAGACCCACTTCATCCCTAGGGACACATACAGACTGAAAGTTAGGGGATGGAAAAGATATTCCATGCAAGTGGAAATCAAAAGAAAGCTGGAGTAGACAGCCTTTCATATCAGACAAAATAGACTTTAAAACAAAGACTATTACAAGAGACAAAGAAGAACACTACATAATGATCAAGGTATCGATCCAAGAAGAAGATACAGCAATTGAAAATATTTATGCACCCAACATAGGAGCACCACAATACATAAGGCAAAGGCTAACAGCCATAAAAGGGGAAATACACAGTAACACAATCATAGTAGGGGACTTTAACACACCACTTTCACCAATAGACAGATCATCCAAAATGAAAATAAATAATGAAACACAAGCTTTAAATGATACATTAAACAAGATGGACTTGATTGATATTTATAGGACATTCCATCCAAAAACAACAGAATACACTTTCTTCTCAAGTGCTCATGGAACATTCTCCAGGATAGATCAAATCTTGGGTCACAAATCAAGCCTTGCTAAAATTACGAAAATTAAAATTGTATCAAGTATCTTTTCTGACCACAGCACTATGAGAATAGATATCAATTCCAGGAAAAGATCTGAATAAAATACAAACACATGGAGGCTAAACAATACACTACTTAATAATCAAGAGATCACTGGATAAATCAAAGAGGAAATCAAAAAATACCTAGAAAAAAATGACAATGAAAACACGACGGCCCAAAACCTATGGGTTGCAGCAAAAGCAGTTCTAAGAGGGAAGTTTATAGCAATAAAATCCTACCTCAAGAAACAAGAAATATCTGAAATAAACAACCTAACCTTACACCTAAAGCATTTAGAGAAAAAAGAACAAAAAATCCCCAAAGTTAGCAGAAGGAAAGAAATCATTAGGATCATATCAGAATAAATGAAAAAGAAATGAAGGAAACAATAGCATAGATGAATAAAACTAAAAGCTGGTTCTTTGAGAAGATAAACAAAATTGATAAACCATTAGCCAGACTCATCAAGAAAAAAGGGAGAAGACTCAAATCAGTAGAGTTAGAAATGAAAAAGGGAAGTAACAACTGACACTGAAGAAATACAGAAGATCATGAGATTACTACAAGCAACTATACGCCTATAAAATGGACAACCTGGAAGAAATGGACAGTTTCTTAGAAAAGCAGAAGCCTCTGAGACTGAACCAGGAAGAAATAGAAAATATAAACAGCCAATCACAAGCACTGAAATTGAGATTGTGATTAAAAATATTCCAAGAAACAAAAGTCCAGGACCAGATGGCTTCACAGAAGAACTGTATCAAACATTGAGCGAAGAGCTCACACCTATCCTTCTCAAACTCTTCTGAAATATAGCAGAGTGAGGAACTCCCAGTCCCAAACTCATTCTATGAGGCCACCATCACCCTGATACCAAAACTAGCAAAAGATGTCACAAGGAAAGAAAACTACAGGCCATTATCACTGATGAACATAGATGCAAAACTCCTCAACAAAATACAAACAAAGAGGACCCAGCAGCACATTAAAAGGATCATACACCATGATCAAGTGCGGTTTATCCCAGGAGTGCAAGGATTCTTCAATATACTCAAATCAATCAATGTGATACACCGTATTAACAGATTGAAGGAGAAAAACCATATGATCATCTCAATAGATGCAGAAAAAGCTTTCAACAAAATTCAACACTGTTTTATGATAAAAACCTTCCAGAAAATAGGCATAGAGGGAAGTTACTGCAACATAATAAAGGCAATATATGACAGTCCCACAGCCAACATCGTTCTCAGTGGTGAAAAACTGAAACCATTTCCACTAAGATCAGGAACAAGACAAGGTTGTCCACTCTCTCCAGTATTATTCAACATAGTTTTGGAAGTTTTAGCCACAGCAATCAGAGAAGAAAAAGCAATCAAAGGAATCCAAATCAGAAAAGAAGAAGTAAAGCTGTCACTGTTTGCAGACGACATGATGCTATACATAGAGAATCCTAAAGATGCCACAAGAAAACTACTAGAGCTAATCAATGAATTTGGTAAATTAGCAGGATAGAAAATTAATGCACAGAAATCTCTTGCATTCCTATTAACTAATGATGAAAAATCTGAAACAGAAATTAAGGAAACACTCCCATTTATCACTGCAGCAAAAAGAATAAAATACCTTGGAATAAACCTACCTAAAGAGACAAAAGACCTGTATGCAGAAAGCTATAAGAGACTGATGAAAGAAATTAAAGGTGATACAAACAGATGGAGAGATATACCATGTTCTTGGATTGGAAAAATCAACATTGTGATAATGACCATATTACCCAAAGCAATCTACAGATTCGATGAAATCCCTATCAAACTACCACTGGTATTTTTTACAGAAATAGAAAAAATTTTTTCACAATTTGTATGGAAACACAAAAGACCCCAAATAGCCAAGGCAATCTTGAGAAAGAAAAACGGAGCTGGAGGAATCAGGCTCCCTGACTTCAGACTATACTACAAAGCTACAGTAATGAAGATAGTATGGTACTGACACAAAAACATAAATATAAATCAGTGGAACAGATAGAAAGCCCAGAGATAAACCGACACACATATGGCCATGTTATCTTTTTTTTTTTTTTTTGCGGTACACGGGCCTCTCACTGTTGTGGCCTCTCCTGTTGCGGAGCACAGGCTCCAGATGTGCAGGCTCAGTGGCCATGGCTCAGGGGCCCAGCTGCTCTGCGGCATGTGGGATCTTCCCGGACCGGGGCACAAACCCATGTACCCTGCATCGGCAGGTGGAGTCTCAACCACTGAGCCACCAAGGAAGCCCATGGCCACCTTATCTTTGATAAAGGAGTCAAGAATATACAATGGAGAAAAGACAGCCTCTTTAATAAGTGTTGCTGGGAAAAGTGGACAGCTACATGTAATAGAATGAAATTAGAACTCTCCCTAACACCATACACAAAAATAAACTCAAAATGGGTTAATGACCTAAATGTAAGGCCAGACACTATAAAACTTTTATAGGAAAACATAAGCAGAACACTCTATGACATAAATCACAGCAAGTTCCTTTTTGACCCACCTCCCAGAGAAATGGAAATAAAAACAAAAATAAACAAATGGGACCTAATGAAACTTCAAAGCTTTTGCACAGCAAAGGAAACCATAAACAAGACCAAAAGACAACCCTCAGAATGGGAGAAAATATTTGCAAATGAAGCAATTGACAAAGGATTAATCTCTAAAGTTTACAAGCAGCTCATGCAGCTCAACATCAAAAAAAAAAACAACCCAATCCAAAAATGGGTAGAAGACCTAAATAGGCATTTCTCCAAAGAAGATGTACAGGTTGCCAACAAACACATGAAAGAATGCTCAACAGGGCTTCCCTGGTGGCGCAGTGGTTGAGAGTCCGCCTGCTGATGCAGGGGACACGGGTTCGTGCCCCGGTCCAGGAAGATCCCAGATGCCGCCAAGCGGCTGTGCCCCTGAGCCATGGCCACTGAGCCTGCGTGTCCGGAGCCTGGGCTCCGCAACGGGAGAGGCCACAACAGTGAGAGGCCTGCGTACCGCAAAAAGACAAAAAAACAAAACAAAGAAACAAATAGAATGCTCAACATCATTAATCATTAGAGAAATGCAAATCAAAACTACAGTGAGGTATCACCTCACACCAGTCAGAATGGCCATCATCAAAAAATCTACAAACAATAAATGCTGGAGAGGGTGTGGAGAAAAGGGAACCCTCTTGTACCATTGGTGGGAATGTAAACTGGTGCAGCCACTATGGAGAACAGTACGGAGGTTCCTCAAAAAACTAAAAGTAGAACTGCCGTACGACCCAGCAATCCCACTACTGGGCATATACCCTGAGAAAACGATAATTCAAAAAGAGTCATGTACCACAATGTTCACTGAATCACTATTTACAATAGCCAGGACATGTTAGCAACCTAAGTGTCCACTCACAGATGAATGGATAAAAATGTGGCACATATGTAAAATGGAATATTAATCAGTCATAAAAAGAAACGAAATTGAGTTATTTGTAGTGAGGTGGATGGACCTAGAGTCTGTCATACAGAGTGAAGTAAGTCAGAAAGAGAAAAACAAATACTGTATGCTAACACATATATATGGAATGTATAAAATAAAAAATGGTTCTAAAGAACCTAGGGGCCGGACAGGAATAAAGATGCAGCCATAGAGAATGGACTTGAGAACAAAGAGAGGGGGAAGGGTAAGCTGGGACGAAATGAGAGAGTGGCATGGACATATATACACTACCAAATGTAAAATAGATAACTAGTGGGAAGCAGCCACATAGCACAAGGAGAGCAGCTTGGTGCTTTGTAACCACCTAGAGGGGTGAGATAGGGAGGGTGGGAGGGAGACGCAAGAGGGTTGAGATAAGGAGATATATGTATATGTATAGCTGATTCACTTTGTTATAAAGCAGAAACTTACACACCTTTGTAAAGTAATTATACTCCAGTAAAGATGTTCAAAAAAAAAAAAAAAGGAAAATAAGTGGAATGGGCATTACATATGCTTTTATATTTTGATGGAATATGACGCTTAGCCCCCCACCCCCTTCCAGTCTCTTAGGAAGCTTCTGATTTTAAGTTGCTGGGTCAACTGTAGCAATAATAACGTATTTTGGCAACAGTAAAACATATGCAGATGTTTTACATTATTCCCTGTCCACAGTGGAGGAAACGAATATTGCTGATAAGAGTTTTTTTTAAATGTCTTTTAAAATTACATTCCATATTTAAAATGTTGTTTGTCAGATTTTCATATTAAAATAATACCATGGGAAAGGCATTTCATTGCTTTAAACTATTGTAATTTATATAATTTCCTGTTGATATCAAAGATTTGGCTCATAAAAATAAGATTTTATAGGTCATGTTTCCCCTTGTGGCCCTTTATGTTTACTTGGCATTATAAATAAAAATATAGATTATCTGCAGATGTTTCTATTAGCATATTGAAAATTCTGAGCCATAAATTCTGGTTATAAAGTAGCATCTGACTCTGGTTTACAATAAATATCTGCCTTAAAAATTTTTGGAGACAAAATGAAAGTATTCTGTTTCTTTCAGTTTAATACCACATGGAAACTAGTTTTGAAACATTCATAAATTTCTTTTCATATGAATGAATTTAAGGAACCTGCATTTCCTTTGTGATGATATGTTAATAGTTTTAGTTTAAAAAGTACATGTAAATATACATTTAATCATATAGTATCATTTTTGTGGAAATATCCAATTAACCTATCTGAATTGAACATAAAATAACCAATAATTATGGGTGTACAGCTATTATGGGAGCTTTTAAAATTTATAAATTGATAGGTGGAAAATAATTCTGATTTGGTTAAGTATTCTTTCCCTCACTGCCATAAACTTTAATGACATTTGTAACAAGAGAATTTCTACTTCCTATCTTGTGAAGTAGAAAAAGTCAAAATTCAAAGGAAGGAAGTAAATACTTTACAATGTTAGAAACTTTCTGAATATACTTTAGACTATATAAGGAGTGGTAAGCAAATAGTGGTGTTTCAAATAATTTGAGATTAAATGGGAAAAGACTGTAGAGGAATAATGGAAGAATAATTGAATTTTTAGAGAAAATCAATATACAAATATATATTACATAAAAATGGAAAGATAAAAATGGGAGTATTGTCTCATTATAGATTTAAAATATATTTTATTTAAGTCACTTTCAATAAAAAGGTATCATTTTCCCACACTATTCTAATTTTAACATTTTTGATGTTATATGTATTAGTTGAATTTCTTAAGTCAATGTTATTTTCTGGAAATAACTAGAGGAATCTGTTATGACAAGGTATATTTTGTGTTTTGATTCCTTTTAAAGATCCATGTTGTTGACCTAATACATTGATTCAGAAATAACAAACAACTAGTTGAATCTAGTTCCACCGTTAACCATATCTTGAAGCTTTATAGAGCAAACGATTAGAGCAAGTTTTAACAAAGGGTACTTGCCTGCCACCCACTCACACCCTAATCCAATTAAAACATGCATGAACAACCCTCAGAATGGGAGAAAATATTTGCAAATAAAACAAAGGACAAATAAAGACAAAGGATTAATCTCCAAAATATACAAACAGCTCATATAGCTCAATATCAGAAAAACAAACAATCCCATTAAAAAATGGGTGGAAGACCTAAATAGACATTTCACCAAGGAAGACATACAGATGGCCAAGAGGCACATGAAAAGATGCTCAGCGTCACTAATTATTAGAGAAATGCAAATCAAAACTACAATGAGGTATCACCTCATGCCAGTCAGAATGGCCATTATCAAAAAATCTAGAAACAATAAATGCTGGAAAAGGTGTGGTGAAAAGGGAACCCTCCTGTGCTGTTGGTGGGAATGTAAATTGATACAGCCACTATGGAGAACAGTATGGAGGTTCCTAAAAAACTAAAAATAGAACTACCATATGACCCAGCAATCCCACTACTGGGCATATACCCTGAGAAAACCATAATTCAAAAAGAGTCATGTACCACAATGTTCATTGCAGCTCTATTTACAATAGCCAGGGCATGGAAGCACCCTAAGTGTTCATCAACAGATGAATGGATGAAGAAGATGTGGCACATATATACAATGGAATATTACTCAGCCATAAAAGAAATGAAACTGAGTTATTTGTAGTGAGGTGGGTGGACCTAGAGTCTGTCATACAGAATGAAGTAAGTCAGGAAGAGAAAAACAAATACCGTATGCTAATGAATATATATGGAATCTAAAAAAAAAAATGGTACTGATGAACCTAGTTGCAGAGCAGTAATAAAGATGTAGACATAGAGAATGGACTTGGGAACATGGGGTGGGAGGGGGAAGCTGGGGCACAGTGAGAGTAAAATCTACATATATACTCTACCGAACATAAAATAGTTAGCTAATGGGAAGCAGCAGCATAGCACAGAGAGATCAGCTCGGTGCTTTGCGATGACCTAGAGGGGTGTGATGGGGAGGATGGGAGGGAGGCTTAAGAGGGTGGGGATATGGGGACATATGTATGCATGTGGCTGATTCACTTTGGTGTACAACAGAAACCAACACAGTACTGTGAAGCAATTATACTCCAAAAAAGATCTATTTAAAAAATTTTAAAAATGTAATTGTGAATCACTATATTGTACATCTGTAACATAGAATATTGTACATCACTATACTTCAATTAAAAAATAAATTTAAAAAAATGCATGAAAAGAATACACAACAAAACATCAAAAGTATCTTGAATGTAGAGTTACTTTGCCTAGATGTTGCTCAGCTTATATGTTTTCCCACGTGGAGTATAAAATTTAGTTTTCAAAGTTCCAGAGAAGTGCACATAAGATGAGGTTTCCTCTATGTATATTTTTATTAACCTAATATTAAAAATAGGTTACTTTGCAAAGTGATGAATTACTTGGGCTTCCTCCAATTGATTTTCTACATTCAGCAATTATATTAAAAAAAAATACAGATCTGATCATGCACCAGTCCTGCCCTACATCTACCTTAAATTCCTTTTGTCCAGAATGTTTATTTTAGCTTATAATTATTTTATATATATATATATATATATATATTTTTTTTTTTTTACGGTACGCGGGCCTCTCACTGTTGCGGCCTCTCCCGTTGCGGAGCACAGGCTCCAGACGCGCAGGCTCAGCGGCCATGGCTCGCGGGCCCAGCCGCTCCGTGGCATGTGGGATCCTCCCAGACCGGGGCACGAACCCGTGTCCCCTGCAACGGCAGGCGTACCCCCAACCACTGTGCCACCAGGGAATCCCTAATTATAATATATTTGATTAATACCTGCCCCCGCCGCCACTGAAGTAGGAACTAGGTCAGGTTTTGCTAGGCTTAAGGCTTAGTGCAATGTCTGTTCTATAGCAATACTTAATGAATATCAGCTGAAGGAAGAGGGGTCATGGAAATTGATGTTGCATGGAACCGGGGTCCTTTCTATCATGCTGGCCAAAAGGTTCGTTCGGTTTTTTTCTGCAAGATGGCTCTAGTAGCACTTAGATGTCTTTAACTTCATTTGAAACAATTTTGTTAGATTGTATGTGACAATTGTCATATCAGCGTGCATTTAAGAAAAGATTTATCAAAATTGGTGAATTTTTATGTAGCCATTTTAATACTGAAGATGGAAGAAAAAAACAACATTTTTGGTATATTATGCTTTATTATTTCAAGAAAGGTAAAAACGCAACTGAAACACACACACACAAAAGATTTGTGCAGTGTATGGAGAAGGTGCTGTGACTGATTGAAAATGTCAAAAGTGGTTTGTGAAGTTTTGTGTTGGAGATTTCTTACTGGATGATTCTCCGTGGTCGGGTAGACCAGTTGAAGTTGATAGCGATCAAATGGAGACATTAACTGAGAACAATTAAAGTTATACCATGCGGGAGATAGCCGACATACTCAAAATATCCAAATCAAGGGTTGAAAATCATTTGCACTTGTTTATGTGAATCGATTTGATGTTTGGGTTCCACATAAATTAAGCGAAAAAACCTTGACTGTATTTTCGCATGCGATTCTCTACTTAACCGTAAACGAAAACGTTCTGTTTTTAAGACAAATTGTGACAGGTGATGAAAAGTGGATACTGTATAATAATGTGGAACGGAAGAGATCATGGGGCAAGTGAAATGAACCACCACCAACCACACCAAAGACCAGTCTTCATCCAAAGACGATGGCGTTGTGTACACGGTGGGATTGGAAGGGAGTCCTGTATTATGAGCTCCTTCCTGAAAACCAAATGATTAATTCCAAGTATTGCTCCCAATTAGACCAACTGAAAGCAGCATTCGACGAAAAGCATCCAGAATTAGTCAATAGAAAACGCATAATCTTCCATCAGGATAACGCAAGACTGCATGTTTCTTTGATGAACACCAAGTAAAAACTGTTACCAGTTTGGCTGGGATGTTCTGATTCATCTGCCATATTCACCAGACATTGCACCTTCGGATTTCCATTTATTTCGGTCTTTACAAAGTTCTCTTAATGGGAAAAAATTCAATTCCCTGGAAGACTGTAAAAGGCACCTGGAACAGTTCTTTGCTCAAAAAGATAAAAACCTTTAGGAAGATGGAATTATGAAGTTGCCTGAAAAATGGCAGAGGTAGTGGAACAAAAGGGTGAATATGTTGTTCAATAAAATTCTTGGTGAAAATGAAAAATGTGTCTTTTATTTTTACTCAAAAACCGAAGGCACTTTTTGTCCAACAAAATACATTGTGTCTAATTATCTTCAGTGGGTATGAAGGTCCTGGGATCTTTGGTATTGTTTGTTAGCTTTGAAAAATGCCTCAGTTAATTCCACCCCTCCATCAGTGCCCCCCATCCCCTTGCCCCCTTGGAAGTGAGAGACTGATTGGGAAGTTTTGGGGGCTGCTAAAGTCCATTTAATGTCTGGCTGAAAAAATGCTTTTGTCTTTCTTAGGCACACTGAGATAACTGTTGTATTCATTAATTTGCTCTTCTATCCTCACTCAACAAATATTTAAGAAGTATGTTACAACAAACACTAGAATAAAGAGTAATGAAGGTTTGACTATGTAGCCAAGTCTACTTTTACAGTTGGCAATATGGCAGCAAAAAAGCAAATGTACACTGGCTCACAGACCAATTTCCTTGCTTGAGACTCACTCACCTGAGAGGACTGTTACCTTTTCAGAAAGGATGGGTTGAAGAATTAAAGTGCAGTTTAACAGGCTGAGCAGAGATTCTTTCCTCTTTAGGAATATGGAGCCCAAATTGAAAAATAACCTGCCAACCCTACCCCTTCATCCCCCTGTGGAGAGGAAAAGGAAGAAAGAGAGAGAGAATATGAGAGAGAATAAGAGAGAGAGAAAATAAGAGAGAGAGAAGAAGTGGACAGAGATACAAAGAAAAACCATTCTGTACCACTGGAGACATTCTTTGAAGGTTCTCTCTCTCTCTCTCTCTCTCTCTCTCTCTCTCTCTTTTTTTTTTCAGAGAATTCCAAAACAATAGGAAACATCCCCGACTCTGAAAGATGCAAAGAAATCTGCTACTGGTTCTGTGAGGAAACAAGGATTTATGATAGCTTTTGACATTGAATATAGTCTCTTTGGGCAGCTGGGTTCTGCTTCTTCAAGCATGTTTCAAGAGGTGGGAATAGGGCCATGAAAAAAGGACAATCAGAATCAGATGTATTGAGGCTCTGCTCTATCAGTTGCTAGATAAGACCTTTAATAATGTGCTTAGCTTGTCTAAACATTCTAGGTTCTATGTGGATGGGCTAATGTCCTTTATAAAGTTATTGTGAGGATTATATGAAACAATTGGCATATCACACTATCTTCAAAGTGTGCTTTCCATGTTAGCGTGTTATTTCTACTCTCCTAAGATTTTTCAAAGTTCAGGTAGAGATACGTAATTGATGTGGGGGTGAGTGATAATCTCATGAAAAAACATGGAGGTATATTTAGGGTGTACAATTATTCTTGTGTAGGAAATTAGAAGTTTGAGGTCATAATTGAAGTTTGCATTGCTTCTTCCTACTGACAGTTGGATCTTTCAAACAGAGACAGTAAAAAGTGAAAGATCTGCTATGCATATGGTATAAGTGAGTAACAGTTTTCTGATGTATTCTTGGCTTTTAGTTAGGTATGGGGTTAGGGATGAAGAGCAATCCAGAAAAAACAGCTTTCATTCACGAGTGTGAATGCCAGGAGGTGGGGATCATTGGAGGCCATCTTAGAGGCTGCCTTTCACAGTAACCGAATTCCTACTTCTAATAAGAGCATGAAGATAATTGGAATTACTACCATTTTCAGGAAGGACCCTGCATTACCACTGCAAATGTAGTGTTGTTTTGAGCTAATTATAATTTATACTTGCTGAAATGTATGCACTAGTTAATGCATTTGTAGACTTGACCTTAAAACTTAACTTCTACGACCTTTTATTTTTTGTGTATTTACTGCCTTTCTACATTTTTAATGGCATTCTGTTTTTATCAGTTCTTTGTTACCACTGCCCCATCCTCCCCTGATGGAAAAGAGAAATGTAAATATGTTTCAGAACTGGCATAGGGAATTGGATGCTGTATTCAGTTTAGGGCCAAGAATGATAAACTGTAGTTGACAGCTTGAACCCCAAAGATCATTTCCTCTGAAATATACTTTGAAAATACAAGTAGTCAAGATTAGGATAAAGTTGTTTTTTTTCCCCAATTCTAAAATTTTCTTATTATAATTAGGCAACTTACTGGGACAAGGACATTCAAGTTTTCAGTTTCTCCTATAGATAAGATTTAAAGGAGACAATAAAATCAAAGTATATAGCTGGAAGAGAATCTTAGAGATGACTTACTCATTCTCTCACTTTACAGATACAAAAAGTGAGCCCCTACAAGCCTCAGGTTCAAAGATACCTCAAACACAGTAATGTAAAACCAGACTCATGACCTTCCCTGCAAACATGGTCCATTTCAGTCAACGGCATATGCAAGCCCCAAACCTGTAGGTCCCTGTGGACACTCTCATCCACTATATCCAATTCATCGTGAAGTTCTATTCATTTCACTCCTCAAATAAAGTATATTTGAATCCATTTACTTTTTTCCTATGAAACACGTACCTGGTCTAAATGACCATAAACTACATTCTGGATTCCTGTAATGGTCTCTTCCCTGATTCTACTCTTGCACTTTTTTAATCCATTCTCCCCAGATTAGCACAATAATTCTTTTAAATGCAAATCTGATGCCATCACTTCCATTTCTTTACATTGCTGTTAACTTCAAGACCAAAATTGTTAAGAAGCCCTCCCAATATCCTGCAGGATCTGGCCTCTTCTGTCATATCTGATGATTCTCTCTTCCCCTTACCTAGGGACCTAAAGTTCCTTTTTAAACTACTCTGCTGCTTCAGGGCCTTCCTTTAAAGACTTTCCTCACCTGGACCAGTGTTCTCTGCTCCCTATGTCCAAACTATTCATATCTTGGGTCAGATATAACTTCCTCTAAGAAGCATTCTTTAACCTTTCTGATGCAGTCAAGTTTCCCTTATATTCTAATGTCACATTTGTAATTATATTTTTAATTTGTGTGATTATTTGATTACTTCTTATTTTCCTCACCAGATTGTGTTAGGAGGACAGAGGAAATGAATGTTTTGTGCACCATATTATTTCACTATTGGGCACAGAATTTGAGATCTAGAAACACTTTTGTGAACAATGTCTGAATGAATGAGTTGCGTCTTGAACTCAGGTCCCTTAACTCAGGTCCGGTGTGATTTCTACCACATTTTGCTGCCTTTTCCTCTCTTGTTAAATAAATAATTCTATCTTTTAATTGAAAGTGGAAGAAGCATAGGAGTTTTAACTTGATAGTGAATTTAAAAATGGGAGGTGAATAATCACTGAAATGAAAAACCAAGGTCAATTGTTCATAATGGAATTGCGTAAATAAAAAAACCAAGCACACACAAGACAGTGCTAAAAAATACAGAGGGACATGGGGCAACAGGTAAAAATTAGTTATTTTAGCATTATCATGCTAAAATAAAAGCAGGGACTATATGTGTATGTTATAAGTGGGCCCAGTGTAGAAAGTAAGTTAGAAGGACACAGGAGCGGAAAAAAAGCATCTGTCACACAACCATTGCTAGCATACCTAAGAGAGATACGCAAAGCAATGGCTTCTTTTTAAGCTCTAAAATGTAATATCCCAGACTATTCACTTTTCTCTAGTTAGTCCTGAAAAACTGTACAAACACTGATCCTATTGATATTTGGTTATGGCATTCTCCTCTACCCTCACCCTCTGGAAAGATTAGCTTAAAGTAAGGAAAAAGAATTTTGATGACCTACTAACCTAGTTAGATTATTAGAGTCAGACTTTGGCCACAAAATGATTCCCTGTGATTCACACTGGGCCTTGAATAAATATCCTAAAACTTTTGGCAAAAGCTTTAAAACATTTTTTTGCACAATATTTTTTCCCAAACAATGAGAAGATCTACCTTGAAAGTTATGACTGAGGTGCTTGGAATTCTGCTGTCTCCTGTGGAGGAGGCAAATAGAAAAGACTGCCAAAAAAAACTAAACCCCTGGAAAGGATGGGCTTTAAGCCCTCTCTCAGGAAATGATCATACTCTACATCTCACACCTGGGTAGAGGTATGCATTCTTACTAACATCCTGAGTAGGACTGTGTTATTTTAAAACTGACAAATGAAAGACTTGCCTAGACCATATCTGACTGTGTAATTGTTATTAAGGATGATCACTCTAACAAGAAATTGCTTTTGCACAAGTATTCACAGGTACCAATTCAATAATTTTTGGATTCTATGCAACAGTAAAGTAATAAATATAATTTTAAAAGTACTTATGTTTGGAAAAAGGAAAAATTAGTGTCTAGAGAGAAAAGAAGAAAGAAGAAGTAAGATATCTGTATCTTTTTTACTTCATACAAAAATCTTTGCTATTTATATATAGTAGGTCAAAATTTTTCAAATAATGACTTATATGAAAATCTTAATTTCTAATGAAAGTGCCGAACTTGGATCTGATCCTGAACACATAGGCACATCGTGTCTGGTTGTTCAACCCCAAGGAAGCAGAATATATTAAATGAGGAATTGTATTTTCAACTTAAAAAAATCAATAATTGGGGATAGAATTTTCCTTTGCTATTTATTTTATATTACATGAAAACCCTTCAAGAAATACTTTACTTGTGATATTTGAACAGCGAATATCAGTGGCATTGTCGAAACTTAAGGCAATAATGCAAGTTATTTGCATTTTGGGGGCTTTAGTTTCTTAATCCATAAAATAAGGATAATTGTTCATTCCGTATATATATGCTTATTCTAACCACTTTATATAACAGTATTAAAATAAGCAGCAAAATTAAACTATAAAGGAAACCTAGAGAAGTAGGAAATTAAACACACCCCAAACATACACATACACACAGAAAGTAACTCACTTTCCAGGTCTCCCCACCTTTTTGTTAAAGGAAAAGTAAACACATTTTTGGTTTTCAAAGGTCTATCTTAGAAATGTTACTGTATCAATGACTACATTTACTAAGTAAAAAGAAACAATAATAAACTTCCCGATGCCATGGCTTAATTTAGTATGGGTTTCATACGTATCTCAATGGAATGTTTTTCTGCCTATAGACCCCGTTTCCTAAGGTTCTATGAAGCAGAGTTGGGCATCCTCTGTCCTTACTCCCCCAGCACCAATAAAAGTGTTAAAGCCTGTAGCCTGCAGTAGAGAAGCCACAACAGATAAAACAATAAGTGTACCTTTTATAACTGGAAAAGTTTCATGGTGTAAGAAGATAGTACCGTTTAAGTAAAATGAGGATTTGATTATTTTAACTATGATTTGCAGTCACTAAGTACTAATTTTATGATCTATAAAATAATTGATGAGAATCCTGAAATGCCTTATTCCAATTTCAAATTATAAATGGAGGATTTATAAAACCATCTACCAAGTTTTTATGCAAAGAGGGCAATATTTTGAACAGTTATAAAGCCCATGGGATTTATCAAAGCAAAACAAATTAGAAGCATTCTCACTTTGCTTAGCTCTACAAGGCATAAACAGATTAACTGGTCTTTCTTTTATTTCTGAGATTTATATCTGATAGCTTGCTCTGAGCAATATGATTATGAGTGGAGAACAAGAGAATTTCTTATTCCTTTTAAATTCACGTTACTAAATCTCAGGGCTGCAGCCATTTGCTAAAATGCTCAGAGTTTTAGCACTTAACACCATCCTGCTTTGTGTAGATTAAAAATACACTCATTGACTACATGAATGAATAATTGTCAGAAATTGAATAGCTTATATGTTAAATTTCCATCCTTGAAAAAATATGCTGTTTTTGTTAAATCTTGAGATCTTTCTCTTAACCTATTTTTTGGAGTTCACAAGAGGCACAATATCAGACAATAGGTCAGAATTTAGAAAACATGGTTTCTCTGTTAAAAGAACAAAACAACATAAAGAGAGTAGATATGTCTTACTTTATAGAAATTAACCTGCCCAGCATGTGTTATAGATAAAAAGAACAATGGGGTGGATGAATAAACCAATACGTCAGCTTATCTGGCCTAAATCAGATTTGTAATGGGCATTTTCCAAAGTGGGTGTGTTTTTCTGGTTTCCCGTCTGCCTGGTCCTCCTGATTTAGTGATGTGTTGTGGACTCCCTCCATTTGCAATCATTCTGATTCATTTCCTGGCTTTTAAAGTTCTTTCCTGGAATATTTTCTTCTTGGGCTGCCATCTCAGAAGCAGACCTCTCTTCCTTCTTTGGACTTATTCCAAAATCAACTATGTGCAACTCAGGCCTTTGTGTGAAGACTTGACAAACCAAGGCCCAGATCCATTTACTTTTAGCTGTAAAAGATAAAATAACCAGACGGAAGCAAAATACCTCCTTTAGTCTTTTTTACCTTGGTCTTTTAAACAAAAGTTTTTAAATAATTTTATTGGCTTGTAGGAAAAACACAATTGATAGTGTTGACTAAGAGGATCTGTAACAATGAGAAAGCATGGTAGGCACATTATTTTTATTTTTTTATTTTTTATTTTTTACATGTTTATTGGAGTATAATTGCTTTACAATCGTGTGTTAGTTTCTGCTTTATAACAAAGTGAATCAGTTATACATATACATATGTTCCCATATCTTCCCTCTTGCGTCTCCCTCGCTCCCACCCTCCCTATCCCACCCCTCTAGGTGGTCACAAAGCACCAAGCTGATCTCCCTGAGCTATGCAGCTGCTTCCCACTAGCTATCTATTTTACGTTTGGTAGTGTATATATATCCATGCCACTCTCTCGCTTTGTCACAGCTTACCCTTCCCCCTCCCCATATCCTCAAGTCCATTCTCTAGTAGGTCTGTGTCTTTATTCCTATCTTACCTCTAGGTTCTTCATGACATTTTTTTTTCTTAAATTCCATATATATGTGTTAGCATACGGTATTTGTCTTTCTCTTTCTGACTTACTTCACTCTGTATGACAGACTCTAGGTCCATCCACCTCATTACAAATAGCTCAATTTCGTTTCTTTTTATGGCTGAGTAATATTCCATTGTATATATGTGCCACATCTTCTTTATCCATTCATCCAAAGAGGGACATTTAGGTTGTTTCCATCTCTGGGCTATTGTAAATAGAGCTGCAATGAACATTTTGGTACATGACTCTTTTTGAATTATGGTTTTCTCAGGGTATATGCCCAGTAGTGGGATTGCTGGGTCATATTGTAGTTCTATTTGCAGTTTTTTAAGGAACCTCCTTACTGTTCTCCATAGTGGCTGTATCAATTTACATTCCCACCAGCAGTTCAAGAGGCTTCCCTTTCCTCTGCACCCTCTCCAGCATTTATTGTTTATAGATTGTTTGATGATGGCCGTTCTGACTGCTGTGAGATGATATCTCATTGTAGTTTTGATTTGCATTTCTCTAATGATTAATGATGTTGAGCATTCTTTCATGTGTTTGTTGGCAGTCTGTATATCTTCTTTGGAGAAATGTCTATTTAGGTCTTCTGCACATTTTTGGATTGGGTTGTTTGTTTTTTTGTTATTGAGCTGCATGAGCTGCTTGTAAATTTTGGAGATTAATCCTTTGTCAGTTGCTTCATTTGCAAATATTATCTCCCATTCTGAAAGTTCTCTCTATGTCTTGTTTATGGTTTCCTTTGCTGTGCAAAAGCTTTGAAGTTTCATTAGGTCTCATTTTTTAATTTTTGTTTTTATTTCCATTTCTCTAGGAGGTGGGTCAAAAAAGATCTTGCTGTGATTTATGTCATAGAGTGTTCTGCCTATGTTTTCCTCTAAGAGTTTGATAGTTTCTGGCCTTACATTTAGGTCTTTAATCCATTTTGAGCCTATTTTTGTGTATGGTGTTAGGGAGTGATCTAATCTCATACTTTTACATGTAGCTGTCCAGTTTTCCCAGCACCACTTATTGAAGAGGCTGTCCTTTCTCCACTGTACATTCCTTCCTCCTTTATCAAAGATAAGGTGACCATATGTGCATGGGTTTATCTCTGGGCTTTCTATCCTGTTCCATTTTTCTATCTTTTTGTTTTTGTGCCAGTACCATACTGTCTTGATTACTGTAGCTTTGTAGTATAGTCTGAAGTCAGGGAGCCTGATTCCTCCAGCTCCATTTTTCTTTCTCAAGATTGCTTTGACTATTTGGGGTCTTATGGTAGGCACATTAATTCAGCATTACGAGGCACTTCTGTGTCCAGTGCACAGTCTCCAGTCATACATCCTGGGTCTTCTCCCTGTATCTTCCAGTAAATCCTTAATTGATTCAGAGGCTTACTGGATATCTCCATACCTCATTTCCATCCCTTGTATAAATGAGGAAAAAATTATGGTCACTACCGTCTTTTAGAAAATAGCTATTTAAATGTTTTGTTCTCTTTTTTTTTTTTTGTGGTATGCGGGCCTCTCACTGTCGTGGCCTCTCCCGTTGTGGAGCACAGTCTCCAGACACGCAGGCTCAGCGGCCATGGCTCACGGGCGCAGCCGCTCCACGGCATGTGGGATCCTCCCGGACCGGGGCAGAAACCCGTGTCCCCTGCATCGGCAGGCGGACTCTCAACCACTGCGCCACCAGGGAAGCCCTGTTCTCATTTTTTAAATCCATCAGTCTGAAGATTCACTCACTACTCCTCTAAAACTTTTGAATGTTTTAACAATCCATTTGTTGTAGAGTATAAGTAGCAAAAATAATTGCAGCTGTCCTTCGTATCTCAGTCTTCACTAAAACAAATTAATACTTGACTTCAAGCTGCTAAGCACCTAGAAGGTCTCAGAGGAAAGAATTAATGATTTTGTTTGCATCTTGTTTTCAGTTGGAATATAGTGGTACAAAAAGTATATTCTCAAGTTATGAAAAATATTCATGGTTATCTTTTAGTAGAAATATTTATTTTAGAATAACTAAAGTTCAATCTATTTATTTGTGTAATACAATTGCATATACTTATTTTTGTGTTAGTGACTGTAGAAGAGCATGCTTGCATCTTATTATTATTTTTTCCCAGCACATAATGGAAATTTGGAGATGTCCGTATGGTTTTGACTTCATGGTAATGATTTTTGTGCTTATGTAGGTCTTCCAAGTGAACAGAGAAAAATTCTCATTCCAAGACTACTGGTGTTAACCAACTGCCATTCAGATTTGAGGTCTGGGTAAAAAGAGAAGGAGAGAGAATGAGTATAGCACATAATCCAGAATGTGTAACATATTCTTCATATAAGCAGTCTGGTACATGGAACTCCTCCAAGCAAAATTATGCATCATGAATCTGTAAGAACACACTGCAGATTTAAAAAATGATTTCAGTTTCATTTCAAGGGTGGAGTGCCCCACAATAGAGATTATAGTAGGTTAGTGGCAACATGTACAGTAGATTGGCTCCCAAGCCTAGTTCATTGCTGGAATCTCCTGGTGTGACCCCAGCAATGCTAAAATCAAAAGTTCTAGCATATGTCCTGAGAATTCTATTATTTTAAATATTCAATATTTTAAAAATCTCTCTAGTATGGGAGTTATCCTTGTAGTGGTCAGAGAGTACACATGAAGTCAGAGAAGCCAGGGTCTAATTTTGCCAAGTCTCACTTTTCTTGTGATTAAATGGAGGGAAATGATACCTGTTCTGTAAAGTGCTGCAATATGAGAGTAAACCATATGCAAAACACCTGCTAAAAAATTGTCTCTCAGAGGATAACCACTATTTTAAAAATTGATAATAAATGTTATAATGCAAGGTGAAGAACTTCAACCAGGAGAACAAGATTTGTTAAGTGGGACTAGAGAAGAGTTCAGAAGCTGAGGGTTAAGAAATAATGTAATAAACAAGAAAAATGGTACATGAGGAAGTGGATGAGCAATTCATAGTGATGACAGAGATGCTGATGTGGGAGGTGTGAATAGTATAGGTCAGAACCATGGAGAAAGTGAGAACCAAGTTGTCAAATATTGTTGAAGGATCATCCTGGAGAGAGAAGCAACTCAGAACTCAGGGAGAAAGTCCCTGAAACCTAAATCAAGAACCAATGCAAAGAGCCTGGACAGCAGAGATCAGAACCTTCCACGTGTGAGAATGTGGCATATAGTCCAACACTAGGTTACTGTTGGTACAGTCTTCCTAGATTTAGGGGATGGGAGCAGGGAATGGGGAGCACATAATTATGGATCATGAGTGAGCACAGGCAGTGCTGGACCATAGTGTCTGAGGTGATGGTACAATTCTCTCCATTTGCTTTTCTGTGGATATTAAGAAACTGATCAAAAGACCAAGGCAGTTGATATTGTTCTCACATTTGAGCAGAACATGAGGAAATAGATGTGTCTTTCATGACAATAATATGACACCATATTTTTATTAATTAGTGTAGAAGATTTTCTCTCAACATAAAGGTCGAAAAAAATGGGCGGCTTTGGATCTGAGAAAGGCAAAGACTTTCCTTGTGAGGAAAATATAAACTGAGACTTAGAGGTAAAAGTAACAGCATCATTTCAGAGGAGAAAGTGGTCAATCAACAGAGTTACGAGTAGATTGGAAGTGGATGCAATGATTGAAAATAGAACAATTAGAATATTACTGCTACATTTATTTGGGTGTTGCACTTACTGAAATTTTACTATCTAGTCCAGATCATAGGATAATATTAGATTTTAAAAAGCCAATTTTTATATTATTTTTTCCTATTTGATTTTGGTAAAGGCATTTTATTCCTTTGAGGTTCATAAAATTATTCACATGGTTTTAATCTTACTATTTAATTGTGTAAGTACCAGACAGAACTAGATTAATTTCTTGTTTGAATGTTGTTTACTCAAAATGTTTAACGATGTCATTTGAATACTTTGACTGAGGCATGACCATTTAAAAGCCTTCACAGAATCTAGGAAACTTTAGAGATCTGACTTTCTCTTATAACAAATATATTAAGATGTTACCTTTCCACATTAAATATTTATACATAATTAAATAAGTTGAGTTTCAGTGCAGTTGAAATAATGTACAATTTTGTACATACGTTATTATCAGTTAATAATAATTTCAATTTATAATTTTCTTTTCATATTTTTGAGCCCATAAAAATTTTAGAGTCTTGAAAATCTGACAAGCACAAGATGCAGTGCTTTTAAAGATTTATGGAAAAACAATTGGTCTAGGAGTAGGGAGTATTTTACATATGTAGGATAACCTCTTAGAAAAAGTACATCTTAAGACTCATTACAAAGGAGTAGAGAGAATATTTGTTGATCCATTAAATATCCCATTTCTCAAAATAATAGGATTTAGTGATTAGTTTGGGGGGTTGATATATTTACATTTATGTGGTTTCTTTCCTGAAGTATCTTGTAAACTACTTAAGACATAGCTTTCTTTTTAGGCCTCATTTTATCCTCAGGATCAGTCTAGCAACTTCTACTTAGTAAGAGTTTATAGATTAATTATTCCTTCAAATCTAACCACCTCCTTTATTTGTTTTTTTCGTTTTGCTTTAACATTGTGAGTATAGTTCCTATGTTGGTGGCAACTTGCAGAAATCATGAAAACGTGTCACTAATAGATTGTGCAATATTTAAGGATTTACTGTGACTTCCTATGTTCTAACCAACAGAAAAATATTTTAACAGGTCAGCATATGGGTCTTTGTATTAAAAATAACCTTCTCAAAGTTTACGTCTTTGCATATTATTGAGTCTAATGCCAGCGCTGAGCTAATATATAAGTAGAAAAAAAACATCTGCCATTTCACAGACTTGCTAATAAAATTCTGTTACAAATTAACTGACCCCTTTGCTAAGAATTTTCTAGTATGAAGAAAATTTGTCTTATAAACATAGTAAAATCCAATATGTATAATATTTATGCCAGATCTAATTTCATCTACTTTTCCTTTTCAACTGACTGTTTAAAATCAAGTGGTGTTGAAAGGCATTGTGCCACATCTAAGCCTGAGATGCCTTAGAATTGTAACTTGGGTGGAGGTGCAAAAACAAACTGGTTCACAGGAAATTTATTGTAAAAAGGCCACAGGGACCACTAATTTCATGGTGCAGAGCAGATTCAGAAAGTCACCTAAGCCTACAACGTTGCTGTCTTCGTATAGTCAAATAAAAAGATACAGTCGATATAATGGTGGAAGAATGAAATGGGTAAAATGGGAATAAATGTCCTAAATTATTATTAAATAGTGGAATTGACTTTTATTTTGAAGTTAAGTTTGTTTTTCTCTATTTTTGCTAACTTATTTTAAAAGAAAATGATATTACCTGTTAAAATGTCACTCATTTGGAAAAATATAAAAAATGTACCACAGATATTATCTCTATATACAAGTAAGGGGGATTAAATGAAAAATGTTATTCTACTATATGACATTTGGGAGAAAGAGAACAATGAAATCATTTAGCAGTTTTTGAATTTGTAAAAACATAATGTGAAAAAAGTAGCCAGCATATCTAGCCAGCCTACATCATTACAGATTCTTACATGTCTATATTACTAAGAAAGAAACAAAAACAAATGAAAATTATAGAGGATGACATACACCATCTTAGTCATAGCTTTCCGTATGTTTCCTTAACAAGTTTTGGTTACATCTAAATGCTTCTAAATAGGAACAAAACAACTCATTAGATTTTTGCCTGAGCATGTGCAAGAAAGTATTTGTTCCTTAGAGAAAAGCAAAGGGAATGATATAAAGAGTGCAGAGAAGCAAGGAAAAAGACATCTGTGTGGTCTGATAGAATAACGGGTGCAGAGTCTTGTAGAGAGATCCTTATGTATTTGAGAATGTGCTGGAACCCATGACAAGAACTTAGTCTAAGTAAAATAAAAACATTGCCAAATATAGAGGACCACAGAGTAGGGTCCCAAATTATATTTGCTGAACCTAATTGGATAGCTTTCAATGTATTTGAATATCTGGTTCATGTTTAAAAAAAAAAAAAGCACTGTTGAAAAAATCGGTAGCTGCTGCTCTCCTTCCCCAAAGCTATTACCATGGAAACCACACTCCACTTTTAAACAAGTATGAGTGTTTTGATCTCACGTACTTAGTGATACTCTTTTGGCCATTTTCAAGATGGTGGTTTTTCTTTCCCAAACATTAAAGCCCAAATCCTGATGTAAGAAGCCCTGTGAAGACAAAACAAGGTCTCAAAACCCTTTGTTAAATGGAGATGAAATACCTACCTTTCAGTATAGCTATGAAGATTAAGTAAAATGATGTTTTAAAACAGACTAGTATAATAATTGTGATAATAACACTAATAACAACTGTTATGGCTGAATTGTGTCTTCCTCAAAATTCATATTTTGAAGCCCTAATTTCTAGTACCTTAGAATGTGAATCTATTTGGAAATAGGACCTTTAAAGGGGTGATTAAGTTAAAATGAAGTCATTAGGGTGGGCCCTAATTCAATCTGACTAGTGTCCTTATAAGAATAAACTTGGACACAACAGAGAGACACTATGAATGCTCCAGCACAGAGGAAAGACCATGTGAGGATAGTGAGAGAAGGCGGCCATCTGCAAGCAAAGGAGAGAGGCCTTGGAAGAAACCAAGCCTGCCAACACCTTAATCTTGAACATCTAGCTTCCTGAAATGTGAGAAAATACGTTTCTGTTGTTTAAGCCACCCAGTCTGTGGTATTTTGTTACTGCAGCCCTAGAAAACTAATATAATAACAGGGATTGAAAACTTACCATAGTTTTTACAATTACTACTGTTCCTTGGTACAGTCGCTGAATCAAATTAGAGGATGGGTGAGGATGTGAAGGGAGCACTCCTCCACCTTTGCCTTTAACATCCTGGTAGACCAGCTGTAGTTCAGGCAATTAATTGTGTCTTAGTATTGCAAGAACAGAGAGAAACAATCTCTGACAGTAACTGACAGGGTCCTTCACAGTTTATCTTTGGTGTGTTACTTAGCTCTGGATGGAATCTACCTAATTATCAAATAATTATTATTATTTATTATCAAATTATCAAATAAAATCTGCATATTATCAAATAAAATTATCAAATAAAATCTGCATATTTTATTAAAGTTTTAGTCACCATTCTTCCTATGGAAATTTAAATACACAATAATGACTCAGATTTTACTTTTCTTTCAAATTTTCTTTCTTTCAAATTTTGAGCGTGGAGTGAATGGAAAGGAAAATCCATTCCATACAATGTATTTGTTTACTGTATTCTTGCAAGGCATCCTTCATATTGGTTCAACTTGGAAGATCTACCACTGTTTTCTAAGTAAGGCCAGTTTTACTTTCTCACATTTTAATACAGATTTATTTATTCTGGTGAATATGGTATGTTTATTCTTTCTTTCTTAGCAAGCAGGAAGAAGTCTGAACCCCAACTAAAAATGCAAATTTGGGTTTCCCTGGTGGCGCAGTGGTTGAGAGTCCGCCTGCCGATGCACGGGACACAGGTTCGTGCCCCGGTCCGGGAAGATCCCACATGCCGTGGAGCGGCTGGGCCCGTGAACCATGGCCGCTGAGCCTGCGCGTACGGAGCCTGTGCTCCGCAACGGGAGAGGCCACAACAGTGAGAGGCCCGCATACCGCAAAAAAAAAAAAAAAGCAAATTTATTCTAAGTCCAAAATTGGGGGAACCACTAAATAGATGGGCAAAAGTATTATGATGCTTTAAGAATGCCAGTAAAATTTCTGTTGGTTAAGATTTCTGTACGTGTGTATATATTATATATGCATATATATGTGTATTATCAATTACATATTAAAAGTCACCTATACTGTATGTTTACCTATCCATCTGTCTGTTATCTTTATCAAATCCATTTTAACTTAGGACGTATGTATAGATTAGGTGATGACTAAACCTTAGAAAATTAATTAAAATGATAATTCTTTCTATGAGATTAAACATATCTCAAGCTATAGATACCAACCCACATGTTAATTTCAGTGTTGATCGTTTCCTTTAAAGAACAAGTCTGATTACCATTTGTAAATTATTTTTAAGGCACTTAAATGACTAATATCTTGGCTCATTTACCTGAGAGAGAAAGCAAAATTGAGAAGACTCATTCAAAGGCATATTGACTACAAACTGTGGTAATGCTAGAGTTTCTAATAAAAATCAAATATGTAAGGTTTATTTATACACATTACTAATGCCTTGGGACATCTTAAATTTGCAGTATGTGTACACTAGTTTTTCTGCAATTTAATTGAATAAGGCATACTTTGTAACCTGCTTGTTTTGGTTACTGTTAGTTTCTTCCTGACTCTTCTAGTTTTTCTTCCCATGGTCAGTTAGTTTTTTATGTTTGTTAAAACACATGTTTAATCACAAAATGACATCCTTTAAACCAAGGAATAGATGTCTTTCATAGACTATCGTAGTATTACTAAAATTGTGCTAATTTTGTATTTTCTTTGCTGTGTATTTTTAAAATAAGCTTTGACAAGCCCTTACATTTATTTTTTCTCTAACCCTGCATATTTGTTATTTTGAAATCAGATACTGTTGCTTTTATACTCGGGTAAGAGAATAATTTTGCGTGTTAAAGAGCAGGTGAAACATTTAAATATTTTTGTTTTTGCATTGGAATAACTTACTTGGAAAAATAAATCAGTGTAAACTAATATTTTAAGATTTTCTAGGGGCTTCCCTGGTGGCGCAGTGGTTGAGAGTCTGCCTGCCGATGCAGGGGATGCGGGTTCGTGCCCCGGTCCGGGAAGATCCCACATGCCGCGGAGCAGCTAGGCATGTGAGCCATGGCTGCTGAGCCTGTGCGTCCGGAGCCTGTGCTCCGCAACGGGAGAGGCCACAACAGTGAGTGCGAGGCCCGCGTACCGCAAAAAAAAAAAAAAAAAAAAAAGATTTTCTAGGTGCTTAATGCATAGTAGAATTGTAGTAGTTTTTGTTGGATGCATAAATGAACAATAATAATTTAAAATGTAGCTACCATAATTTGGAAAAAACTTAAATTTTTAGTTTATCATTTTTTAAAGGAAAATATACGAGGCCTACCACTTTTATAGATATTTTGACTGACAGATTCTTTTCTCAAAAAGTAGCTCATTTGTAATATCATGAAGGTAGTAGTTTATTGAGAGTAAGTTTTGATAACCTGTCAATAGTAGTTGACTTCCACACTGTGACTTGTACTCACATTCCATTTGAAAACTGATCACCTTCACTGTTACTGAGAGTATCTGCCTATAGAGCATAAGAATACTAGATCACTCATTCTTGATTTGTTCATTATGAGTTTGGCCATTAGCTGATGACAGTGGCTGTGGTGGTCATATGGGAGGTTTTTTTTTTAACATCTTTATTGGAGTATAATTGCTTTACAATGGTGTGTTAGTTTCTACTTTATAACAAAGTGAA
Organism: Globicephala melas; assembly: GCF_963455315.2. Lineage (NCBI taxonomy): Eukaryota > Metazoa > Chordata > Mammalia > Artiodactyla > Delphinidae > Globicephala > Globicephala melas. The sequence continues at coordinate 26,299,351 of NC_083318.1, read as the reverse complement.
TCAGCTATACATATACATATATCCCCATATCTCCTCCCTCTTACATCTCCCTCCCTCCCACCCTCCCTATCCCACCCCTCTAGGTGGTCACAAAGCACCAAGCTGACTCCCTCTGCTATGCGGCTGCTTCCCACTAGCTATCGGTTTTACATTTGGTAGTGTATGTATGCACATGCCACTCTCCACTTTGTCCCAGCTTACCCTTCTCCCTTCCCATGTCCTCAAGTCAATTCTCTAGTAGGTCTGCGTCCTTATTCCCATCCTGCCCCTAGGTTCTTCATGACCTTTTTTTTTTTTTTTTTTTTTTTAGATTCTATATATATGTGTTAGCATATGGTATTTGTTTTTCTCTTTCTGACTTACTTCACTCTGTATGACAGACTCTAGGTCCATCAACCTCACTACAAATAACTCAATTTCGTTTCTTTTTATGGCTAATATTCCATTGTATATATGTGCCACATCTTCTTTATCCATTCATCTCTCAACAGAAACTTAGGTTGCTTCCATGTCCTGTCTTTGAAAATAGAGCTGCAATGAACATTGTGGTATGTGACTCTTTTAGAATTATGGTTTTCTCAGGGTATATGCCCAGTAGTGGGACTGCTGGGTTGTATGGTAGTTCTATTTTTAGTTTTTTAAGGAACCTCCATACTGTTCTCCATAGTGGCTGTATCAATTTACATTCCCACCAACAGTGCAAGAGGGTTCCCTTTTCTCCACACCCTCTCCAGAATTTATTGTTTATAGATTTTTTTAAGGATGGCCATTCTGACTGGTGTGAGATGATATCTCATTGTAATTTTGATTAGCATTTCTCTAATGATTAATGATGTTGAGCATTCTTTCATGTGTTTGTTGGCAAGCTGTATATCTTCTTTGGAGAAATGTCTATTTAGGTTTTCTGCCTATTTTTGGATTGGGTTTTTTTTTTTTTTTTTTTTTTTTGATGTTGAGCTGCATGAGCTGCTTGTAAATTTTGGAGATTAATCCTTTGTCAGTTGCTTCATTTGCAAATATTTTCTCCCATTCTGAGGGTTGTCTTTTCGTCTTGTTTATGGTTTCTTTTGCTGTGCAAAAGCTTTGAAGTTTCATTAGGTCCCATTTTTTAATTTTTGTTTTTATTTCCATTTCTCTAGGAGGTGGGTCAAAAAGGAACTTGCTGTGTTTTATGTCATAGAGTGTTCTGCCTATGTTTCCTCTAAGAGTTTTATAGTGTCTGACCTTACCTTTAGGTCTTTAATCATTTTGAGTTTATTTTTTTGTACAGTGTTAGGGAGTGTTCTAAATTCATTCTTTTATGTGTACCTGTCCAGTTTTCCTAGAATCACTTATTGAAGGGTATGCCTTTACTCCATTGTATATTCTTGCCTCCTTTATCAAAAATAAGGTGACCACGTGTGCGTGGGTTTACCTCTGGGCTTCCTGTCTTGTTCCATTGATCTATATTTCTGTTTTTGCACCAGTACCATACTGTCTTGATTACTTTGTAGTATAGTTTGAAGTCCAGAAGCCTGATTTCTCCAGCTCCATTTTTCTTTCTCAAGATTAATTTGGCTATTTGGGGTCCTTTGTGTTTCCATACAAACTGTGAAGTTTTTTGTTCTAGTTCTGTGAAAAATGCCAGTGGTAGTTTGATAGGGATTGCATTGAATCAGTAGATTGCTTTGGGTAGTAGAGTCATTTTCACAATGTTGATTCTTACAATCCAAAAACATGGTATATCTCTCCATCTATTTGTATCATCTTTAATTTCTTTCATCAGTTTCATATAGTTTTCTGCATACAGGTCTTTTGTCTCCTTAGGTAGGTTTATTCCCAGGTATTTTATTCTTTTTGTTGCGGTGGTAAATGGGAGTGTTTCCTTAATTTCACTTTCAGACTTTTCATCATTAGTGTAGAGAAATGCCAGAGATTTCTGTGCATAAATTTTGTATCCTGCTACTTTACCAAATTCATTGATTAGCTTTAGTAGCTTTCTGGTAGCATCTTTAGGATTCTCTATGTATAGTATCATATCATCTGCAAACAATGACAGCTTTACTTCTTCCTTTCTGATATGGATTCATTGATTTCTTTTTCTTCTCTGAGTGCTGTGGCTAAAACTTCCAAAACAATGTTGAATAATAGTGGTGAGAGTGGAAAACCTTGTTTTGTTCCTGATCTTAGTGGAAATGCTTTCAGTTTTTCACCACTGAGGATGAAGTTGGCTGTGGGTTTGTCATATATGGCCTTTAGTATGTTGAGATAAGTTCCCTCTATGCCTACTTTCTGCAGAGTTTTTATCATAAATTGGTGTTGAATTTTGTCGAAAGCTTTTTCTGCATCTATTGAGATGATGATATGGTTTTTATTCTTCAATTAGTTAATATGGTGTATCACATTGATTGATTTGCGTATATTGAAGAATCCTTGAATTCTTGGGATAAACCCCACTTGATCATGGTCTGTGATTCTTTTAATGTGCTGTTGGATTCTGTTTGGTAGTATTTAATTGAGGATTTTTGCATCTAAGTTCATCAGTGATATTGGCCTGTAGTTTTCTTTCTTTGTGACATCTTTTTCTGGTTTTGGTATCAGGGTGATGATGGCCTTGTAGAATGAGTTTGGGAGTGCTCCTCCCTCTCCTATATTTTAGAAGAGTTTGAGAAAGATAGGTGTTAACTCTTCTCTAAATGTTTGGTAGAATTCGCCTGTGAAGCCATCTGGTCCTGGGCATTTGTTTGTTGGAAGATTTTTAATCACAGTTTCAATTTCAGTGCTTGTGATTGGTCTGTTCATATTTTCTATTTCTTCCTGGTTCAGTCTTGGAAGGCTGTGTTTTTCCAAGAAATTGTCCATTTCTTCCAGGTTGTCCATTTTATTGGCATATAGTTGCTTGTAGTAATCTCTCATGATCCTTTGTATTTTTGCAGTGTCAGTTGTTACTTCTTCTTTTTCATTTCTAACTCTATTGATTTGAGTCTTCACCCTTTTTTTCTTGATGAGTCTGGCTAATGGTTTATCAATTTTGTTTATCTTCTCAAAGAACCAGCTTTTAGTTTTATTCATCTTTGCTATTGTTTCCTTCATTTCTTTTTCATTTATTTCTGATCTGATCTTTATGATTTCTTTCCTTCTGCTAACTTCGGGGTTTCTTTGTTCTTCTTTCTCTAATTGCTTGAGGTGTAAGGTTAGGTTGTTTATTTGAGATGTTTCTTGTTTCTTGAGATAGGATTGTACTGCTGTAAACTTCCCTCTTAGAACTGCTTTTGCCGCATCCCATAGGTTTTGGGTCGTCTTTATTTCATTGTCATTTTTTTCTAGGTATTTTTTGATCTCCTCTTTGATTCCTGCAGTGTTCTCTTGGTTATTAAGTAGTGTATTGTTTAGCCTCCATGTGTTTGTATTTTATACAGATTTTTTCCTGTAATTGATATCTAGTCTCATAGTGTTGCAGTCGGAAAAGATTCTTGATACAATTTCAATTTTCTTATATTTACCAAGGCTTGATTTGTGACCCGAGATATGATCTATCCTGGAGAATGTTCCATGAGCACTTGAGAAGAAAGTGTATTCTGTTGTTTTTGGATGGAATGTCCTATAAATATCAATTAAGTCCATCTTGTTTAATGTATCATTTAAAGCTTGTGTTTCCTTATTCAGTTTAATTTTGGATGATCTCTCCATTGTTGAAAGTGGGGTGTTAAATTCCTCTACTATGATTGTGTTACTGTCTATTTCACCTTTTATTGGTGTTAGCCTTTGCCTTATGTATTGAGGTGCTCCTATGTTGGATGCATAAATATTTACAATTTTTATATCTCCTTCTTGGATTGATCCCTTGATCATTATGCAGTGTCCTTCTTAGTCTTTTGTAATAGTCTTTGTTTTAAAGTCTATTTTGTCTGATATGAGAATTGCTACTCCAGCTTTCTTTTGGTTTCCATTTGCATGGAATATCTTTTTCCATCCCCTCACTTTCAGTCTGTATGTGTCTCTAGGTCTGAAGTTTGTCTCTTGTAGACAGCATATTTATGGGTCTTGTTTTTGTATCCCTCAGCCAGTCTATGTCTTTTGGTTGGAACATTTAATCCACTTACATTTAAGGTAATTATCGATATGTATGTTCCTGTTACCTTTTTCTTAATTGTTTTGGGTTTGTTATTGTAGGTCGTTTCCTTCTCTTGTGTTTCCTGACTAGAGAAGTTTCTTTAGCATTTGTTGTAAAGCTGGTTTGGTGGTGCTGAATTCTCTTAGGTTTTGCTTGTCTCTAAATATTTTAATTTCTCCATCGAACCTGAATGATATCCTTGCTGGATAGAGTAATCCTGGTTGTAGGTTTTTCCCTTTCATCACTTTAAATATGTCCTGCCACTCCCTCCTGGCTTGCAGAGTTTCTGCTGAAAGATCACCTGCTAACCTTATGGGGATTCCCTTGTATGTGTTTTGTTGTTTTTCCCTTGTTGCTTTTAATATTTTTTCTATGTATTTAATTTTTGGTAGCTGGATTAATATGTGTCTTGGCATGTTTCTCCTTCGGTTTACCCTGTATGGGACTCTCTGTGCTTCCTGGACTTGATTAACTATTTCCTTTCCCATATTTGGGGAATTTTCAACTATAGTGTCTTCAAATAGTTTCTCAGCCCCCTTTTTTTTCTCTTCTTCTTCTGGGACCCCTATAATTCGAATGTTGGTGTGTTTAATGTTGTCCCAGAGTCTCTGAAACTGTACTCAATTCTTTTCATTCTTCTTTCTTTTTCTGCTCTGTGGTAGTTATTTCCACTATTTTATCTTCCAGGTCACTTATCCGTTCTTCTGCCTCAGTTATTCTGCTATTGATCCCTTCTAGAGAATTTTTAATTTCATTTATTCTGTTGTTCATCATTGTTTGTTTGCTCTTTAGTTCATCTAGGTCCTTGTTAAACGTTTTTTTGTATTTTCTCCATTCTATTTCCAAGATTTTGAATCATGTTTTCTATCATTATTCTGAATTCTTTTTCAGGTAGACTGCCTATTTCCTCTTAATTTGTTTGGTCTGGTGGGTTTTTACCTTGCTCCTTCATCTGCTGTGTGTTTCTCTGTCTTTTCATTGTGCTTCACTTTCTGTGTTTGTGGTCTCCTTTTTGCAGGCTGCAGGTTCATAGTTCCCATTGTTTTTGTTGTCCTCCCACCAGTGGCTAAGGATGGTTCAGTGAGTTGTGTAGGCTTCCTGGTGGAGGGAATAGTGCCTGTGTTCTTGTGGATGAAGCTGGATCTTGTCTTTCTGGTGGGCATGCCCGTGTGTTGTGTTGTGTTTTGGGGTGTCTCTGACGTTATTATGATTTTAGGCAGCCTCTCTGCTAATGGGTGGGGTTGTGTTCCTGTCTTGCTAGTTGTTTGGCATAGGGTGTCCAGCACTGTAGCTTGCTGGTTGTTGAGTGGAGCTGGGTCTTGGTGTTGAGATGGAGATCTCTGGGAGATTTTACCCATTTGATATTACATGTAGCTGAGAGGTCTCTGGCGCACCAGTGTGTTGAACTCGGATCTCCCACCTCAGAGGCACAGGCCTGACGCCCGGCCGGGGCACAAGAGCCTGTTATCCACACAGCTCAGAATAAAAGGGAGGAAAAAAAAGAAAGAGAGAAATACTAAAGTAAAATAAAGTTATTAAAATAAAAAATAATTATTAAAAATCAAAAAAATTAAGAAAGTAATAAAGAAAATAATGAAAGAAAGAAGAGAGCAACCAAACCGAAGAAGATATCCACCAATGATAACAAGTGCTGAAAAGTATACTAAAAAAAAAAAAAAGGACAGAGAAAATGACACAGAGAAGCATACACATACACACTCACAAAAAGAGAAAAAGGGAAAACATATCTATATCTATATATCTATATCTATATCTATATCTATATCTATATCTATATCTATATCTATCTATATCTATATATATATCGTTGCTCCCAATGTCCACCGCCTCAATTTGGGATGATTCCACAGGCATTCCACAGATGCAGGATACATGAAGTTGATTGTGGAGATTTAATCCGCTGCTCCTGAGGCTGCTGAGAGAGATTTCCTTTCTCTTCTTTGTTCTCACAGCTCCCGCGGTTCAGCTTTGGATTTGGCCCCGCCTCTGCGTGTAGGTCGCCTGAGGGCGTCTGTTCTTCGCTCAGACAGGACGGGGTTAAAGGAGCCGCTCTGGCTCACTCAGCCCGGGGGGAGGGAGGGTTACGGAGTTCGGGGCGGGCCTGCGGCGGCAGAGGCCGCCGTGACGTTGCACCGGCGTGAGGTGCGCCATGCGTTGTCCCGGGAAGTGGTTCCTGGATCACGGGACCCTGGCAGTGGCGGGCTGCACAGGCTCCTGGGAGGGGAGGTGTGCAGAGTGACCTGTGCTCGCACACAGGCTTCTTGGTGGCGGCAGCAGCAGCCTTAGCATCTCATGCCCGTCTCTGGGGCCCGCGCTAATAGTCGCGGCTTGTGCCTGTCTCTGGAGCTTCTTTAAGCAGCGCTCTTAATCCTCTCTCCTCACGCACCAGGAAACAAAAGAGGCAAGAAAAAGTCTCTTGTCTCTTCGGCAGCTCCAGACCTTTTCCCGGACTCCCTCCCAGCTAGCCGTGGTGCACTAGGCCCTTCAGGCTGTGTTCACGCCGCCAACCCGTCCTCTCCCTGGATCCGACCAACCCGTCCTCTCCCTGGATCCGACCGAAGCCTGAGCCTCAGCTCCCAGCCCCGCCCGCCCCGGCGGGTGAGTAGAGAAGCCCCTCAGGCTGGTGAGTGCCGGTGGGCACCGATCCTCTGGGCGGGAATCTCTCCGCTTTGCCCTCCGCACCCCTGTGGCTGCGCTCTCCTCCGTATTTCCGAAGCTTCCCCCCTACGCCACCCGCAGTCTCCGCCCGCGAAGGGGCTTCCTAGTGTATGGAACCCTTTCCTCCTTCACGGCTCCCTCCCACTGGTGCAGGTCCCGTCCCTAACCTTTTGTCTCTTTTTTTCTTTTGCCCTACACAAGTACGTGGGGGAGTTTCTTGCCTTTTGGGAGGTCTGAGTTGTGCCCTTGTTCAAGTAGGTGTTTTGTAGGGGTTGTTCCACATGTAGATGTATTTCTGATGTATTTGTGGGGAGGAAGGGAATTCCCACGTCTTATTCTTCCGCCATCTCGAAGCTCCTGAGGGTGTGTTTTTTCTTTCTTGACACCATCCTGAAAAGTTTAGGAGTTGCTTTAAATTTCCTCTTTCCTCGTCTTTCCTTCCCTTCTGGATTGTGTATATGAATATCATTTTATAGCTCCATCATTGTTATAAATATAAACAGGAAACATTTATAGGGTACATTTTGTATTTACATTAATATATTGAAAGCTTTCTGATCCAAGCAATTGTGTCTTATCAACTTATTTTCTCCTACTTATATCCATTATAGGCTTTGGAATCAATATCAGATATTGAATATCTGTCGAATTAATGATTGGCCTGAGTATCCTTCTGAGAAGAAGTGTTCCATTATTAGCTGTATGAGGTAATGCTTAATTTGTTTTAAATTATGCTTTCAAGTTTTAAAGCATAGTCCTTTAACCCAGTATTTCCAGATTGGTGAACATACCTTATAGATACCATTTATGTGTTTTTAGAAAACCCATAAATGTCTGAATATATCTGGAATTGATCAGATTAAAATTTTTCCATTAAGAGAAATGGGCAAAGACTGAGTGCTTGCTGAAAAATAGAGTTGTATGTGTAGACTTGAATTTGCAGTTTGAGAGATGTGCACCCTGTGGGCAAATCGTGGTATCTGCATTCTATGAACTTACTAAATACTTGAGACAATCAATTGCATGTGTATGAAACAATTCTTAGACTTAGCTGATATGTGGTTAAACAATCAGAAGAATGGTACAGATAGTAAGTTCCATAAGAGTTCAAACACTATGGTCTGGAGGGGGTGAGAAAAATTTCACTGAAGGAAGTGGGACCTTAGAAAAGTTGTGAAAAATGCTTGGAAGCTGATGCAACATTGTATGGTTCAAAGTCCTGGGATACTGCTACCAGCCTGTGCTGGTATCACACTATCCCTAGCCTTGGGGAGCCGTTGACTATGTATGGTCTCATTAGTCCAAGACGTGTGGGACACCTATCTAATAAGCTTCCATACCATCAAGGGTAGTATTTTTGTACCAGATTAATAGTTCCGGTTGCTCTTCCTCCAAGAAATGGATCAGTGCTATCATATGTCATATCCCTGTTTAGCACCATCGTAACTAAAAATTTGATTTCAAGAGTACTCATCTTCACAGAAACTCTCATCCTTGTACTGTTCTGTCCAACCCTTAATCTGATTCTCCTACTCCCGTCCCATTTCCCTTTAGAGCCCTTGTTCTTGGTCAGAAAACTACCCTATATGTTCCAGCTCTTCTAGGAACATTCTCTTAGATTTTCATCTTAACAAAAATTGCTTGTCCCTTTATAACTGTTAGCTTTAATGTGGCCTTCTCAAGTAAAAGCTGCTTGTTCTTTCTCACACTGACTAAATGAGGTATTAGATAATGAAATAAAAATTCAAATTTTAAGGCAAAACAAGAAAAACTTAAACATAAAATTTTTCTTTGCCCTTTGGACCTTCTCTCTCCTCTCCAGTGTGCATTGTGCAACTGCATTATGTGTTAACTACACCTCCCAGTGGCAGAAGTACCTGCTCAACCATAAAGATCAATTTTTCTTCTTCTGCTGCCAGCCATATAACTCCTTAGAATATAACATTCCTTTCTAAATCCTGTAAGGGGTCACGATGACCCACCACTCACCTTGTACACGCAGATATCTTTGGTGAACTTTATGGATAGTGCTAACATATCATTTCCTTTAAAGATAGTGACTGGTGCAGAGCAGGCTGGTCAGAAGACCTGGGGAGATACTGTGAAGCACCTAGTGGAAGTTCTTAGCTTAAATACTTATGACCTTATTAATGTTACTAGCTGTATTACTTGTATTCTGCCCATTTTACAAGATTATTGTCTCTTGCGTTTACAAGATTATTGTCTCTTGCATTGTCTCTTGTATGTCGGACCTTCAGATAAAATGAATCATGATTAGGTGACTTGAAATGATTGACCAAATATATAGTGCTATAAGATCAATCAGTCACGAAATGCCTCCCAAACATTTGTTGAAATTAAGACTGAAAAGGGAAGGGATTGTAAAATGAAGAACGTTGCCAACCATCCAGTCCTACAAGAATCAAGCCATTAGCCACTATAGTCACTGACGTATGATACACCCTGAAACGAATTCAGGGTGAGGTCAGAATGAGGTACTTTGTGCTCTGGGAAAACTTGCAGAGCTGGCCCTCAGATAGTTAGAAATTTTTAGGAGAAAATTTTATGAACCCAGTTTCTTGCATCTTCCCATACTTAGAAAAGCGCTAAAACCATTAACTAAGGTGTCTATTCTTCATGACTAGCAGCAACCATCTACTGAGATGTGTGCTTGACTGCACATACCCCTTTTGCCAAAATCACATACATAACTAGCCTCCCCCCTTACCTCATCAAAACAGTTCTCAGAGCTCTCTGAGAGATTGTCTCCCAGGTTATAATCCTCAGGTTGGCTTGAATAAAATTTTCCATTTCTTTCTCAGATTGACTGTTGATTAATTTTTCATTGACAAAGAGGTTGGGTTGGTGTTTTCTTTGATTTTTATTTCCCCTACTAGCTCCTCATTCTTCTCCCTCCTGCAAATGCCTACTACTACTCTTGAGGTTCATGCCACCAAATTATATCCCTCTTCCATATTTTTTTTGTCATTGTTGTCTATTTACCTACTTATTAAAGCCCTTTTATTTAAGAATATAGATTCCTAAATTCTGTGTGTCTCTTTTTGACTTCAGAACCACATAAATAAATCATTCAAAATTATGGCTTTTTGGTGCTTTGGTCTTCTCATCTTCAGATTTCTTTTTATTTCTCTTGTCCAGCCACTTTCATACTGGGTTTTTTCAGAAAATATACCACTTCTGAAATCTTGGTTTTCAATAACCCATTCACCCATAACCACTATCTACTTTTCTGGAACATTTATTCAAGTATCTCTACTGCCAAAATTTTTCAAGTACATCAAGACTGTAATCCCTACTCACATCTTTTTGGTGGTCCACTCCAAGGTTCATTTTTTTCTCCTATTCAGCCTACTTTGTCTTTATTCTAATTACTTTGTTGCAATTTTCTTCAATTCCTTCTGCCTCTGTTTTTCCATTTCATTTACCTTGCAAAGTGCTGCCATTTGCTTTTGTGACTGAACTTCAGTCGAGAATATTTGTTAGAGAAAGCCCATATGGCTCTGTAATTTAAAATATCAAACTTCCACTCAATACTATTCATTGACTGCCATTTTCTTCTAATGGGATCATGTTTCCACTTTCAAGATAAAACTTCCCTCTCCAAACCACCTATAACTTCTCCTTCACTGTTACTCTCAATGGATCATTGTGCTGTTTTATTTCTTCCCCTTTCATTTTCACCGAAACCCCCGGTTACCGGATTTCCAGGCCCACCATTCTGTGCCCAGCATTCCACTGAAATCTTCGCTGGATCAACAGTAACCTTCCACTGTCTACATCTTGCTCAGTTTCCCATAGATGGATAATTCCTTTTTTTTTTCCCCCTCACCTTTGTCCTTTGGCTTCTGCTTCACGACCTATTGATTTTCTTTAACTTAATGGTACCTTGTTTGTTTCCTCTGCTGGCTACTCCTCCTCTATTAGACCTTTAGATGGCCCAGGTTTCCTAATTCTGGGTCCTAGATCTTCTTTGTGTCTTCAACATACTTTTTCTAAGTGATCTCATCATTTGACATAGATATGAATTCAGTATTTATTCTGATGACTTTCTAATGTTTATATTTATCCCTGAGCTCTTGACTTGTATTTCAAACGGCTTATCTGACATCACAATTGGATGCTTCACATACCTCTCAGGCATATCCTATTAGGAAGCAGAAACTCATGAGTTTCCATTCTAAATCTCCTCCTTAAACTCCTCTCTTTCTTTGACACCTTAGCAAATAACATCAAAATCCATCTAGTTGTCTCTTCTAGAAGCAAAAGAGTAATTTGTTATTTCTTTTCCTTGCTATACCAATCTATCAGTAAATTCTGTTGATTGTATCCCCAAATTATTCTCCAAATCTGTCTGTCTACTTCTCATCTCCACTTATCTATCTCAGTTCAGATCACTATACTTTTTTTTTTGCCTTAAATATAGCTTACTAACTTATTTTTTTATGTCTATTATTGTTCCCTTCAAATCATTCCCTACAAAGAAGCGAGCATGATTTTTAATTAAATCTAATCATGCCATTCCTGTGCTTAACACCCATCAATGACTTCTAATTATACTTAGAATATAAAGCAGACTTCTTTCCATGACCTACAGAATCACACATGCTCTGGTCCCTGCCTACTCTTCAAATCCATTGCAAGCCACTCTCCTAATAGTTCACTATGTTATTGACACTCCGGTCTTTTAAAAATTTAATGAGCCCATCAAGGTTTTTCCCATCCAGACTTATTTGTAATCCTTGTTGCATCAGTATGAAAATCTTTCTGTAGGATTCAATTTCAATGCCATAAAAATTTCATTTTTGTCTTCCTCATTCCCTATTGATTTCCCAGCATCTAGAATGGTGCCTGTCACACAGTAGGTGTTCAGTAAGCATTTACTGAATTAAATACATGAATACATTTCATCCCTAAGGTTTTAGCTGAAATTTCCGCTCCTCAGATGGGCCTTTGCTAAATACTATTTCTGAGGTAGCTCCTACTCCAGATTAAATTACATTTCATCCACCCCTTACCATTGTCATAGTATCCCATAACATTTTAATTTTCTTCCTAGCAGTTTTTATAATCTGCAATTATCTTGCTTATTTATTTACTTGCTCGATTATTATCTGTGTTCTCTAGTAGAATACAAAATCAGTGAGGGCATCTTCTGGCTTGTGTATCACTGAAACGTCAGTGCCGAGCACAGTATCTGTGCACAATAAGCCTGTACAAAACCCCCCAGGAAATATTATGAAACAAATTAAAAAATAAGGAAACAAGCAAGAGCAATATGAAAAGATTTCTGAGGAAAAGATGAGGGAAGATGAAGGCAGACTATGATGAACACAGTTTAGTGAAAGTAAATATAAAGAATCTGTTGTTTACCCCATTAAGATTACTTATAAAAATGCCAAATTGCACAGGTTCTTTTATTACTCATCTGGAGAGTACAATTTGTTCTTCCCCTTTATTTTTCCTCCTTTTTCTGAGCCAATTTCTTATCCATGATAAATGTTCTCCCAACCCCTAGTCATGCTGGTTGAAATTTTTTTTTTCCAGTCTTTGATGTGGAAAATTTTCAGTGGCTTTGGAAATGTAAATAGATTAGTCAGACTTTTTTTTTTTTTTCCTCTGCTAAACCAGGAATGTATTCCTCCTCCGATAGGATTTTATCTAGATGTTTAGTAATCCTGCATTTTATGCATGCCTGAACTTAACTCATAGCTGTCCCTATGCTGTTTTATGGTTGTCTATCTTTTCTACAAAAAAATATTGTCTACCATGGTTTTGAGTTTTTTTTTAAAATTTATTTATGGCTGTGTTGGGTCTTCGTTTCTGTGCGAGGGCTTTCTCTAGTTGCGGCAAGTGGGGGCCGCTCTTCATCGCGGTGCGCGGGCCTCTCACTATCGCGGCCTCTCTTGTTGCAGAGCACAGGCTCCAGACGCGCAGACTCAGTAATTGTGGCTCACGGGCCTAGTTGCTCCGCGGCATGTGGGATCTTCCCAGACCAGGGCTCGAACTCGTGTCCCCTGCATTGGCAGGCAGATTCTCAACCACTGTGCCACCAGGGAAGCCCCATGGTTTTGAGTTTTTAATTTAAGATATCCGTTCATCGAAAAGTGTATAAAATATGAATATAGAGATCAATGATTAGCCACCTTTCAGATCAAGAAATTAAAAATTACCAGCACCACAAAAGACCTATTTTTAATGCACTCCCAATTGCTTTCATTTCCCTCCTCCACTATAGTTTGGTTTGATTTAAAATTCACACAAATAGAATTGTAAAATATGTATTTTTTTTAATGCCTGGCATCTTTCTTGCAACATTATGTCTCAAAGATTCATTCATGTTGTTATGAGTAGCAGTATTTCATTCTTTGTCATTGCTGTTTTTTGTTACACTGGACAAGGTTATCACAATTTATCTATCCATTTCATTATTGATGGCAATTGGGGTTGTTTCCAGTTTTTGGCTCTTACGAATAATGCTGAAAATTCTTCTACATGCCTCTTGAGATACTTGTGCAAGCATTTCTTTGGGGAACGTCCTGGTAATGGAATTGCTATCTTATAGGGTATGTATATGTTCAGTTTTAGAAGATACTTCTTAACAGATTTCCAAATTCTTTGTATTGATTTAACATTAACCAACAGAATATGAGAATTCCATTATTTCATGTTCTTGCATCTCTTGATACAGAAAGTCCATTTGATTTTAGCCATTCTAGTGGGTATGCAGTAGTATTTTACTGTGCTATAATTTTCCGGGTGACTAGTTCTGTTCCACACTTTTTCATAGATTTATTGGTCATTTGGATATGTCTCTTGCCCATTTTTCTTTTGGGTTGTGTGTTTTTTCCCTATTGATTTTTGTATGTATGTTTTATTTATCCTGCATATAAGCCCCTTCTCAGTCATATGTGTAGCAATATTTTGCTCATTTTTTTGACTTGTTTTTTTAACTTTCTTAATGCCATCTTTTGATGAACATAATTGCTACATATTAAAGTGGTTTAAATGATCATACCTCCCCCTTATTGTTAGAACTTTTTGCTTCTTTTGTAAGAAATGAGCTACCTAACTCAAGGTTGTGAATACATGATTTTGTATTATCTTATCAAACTGTATTGCTCTCCTTTTCATATCTAGGTCTACTCTCTATCTGGAATTGTCTTTGTTTGTGAGATATGGGTAACATTCATTTTTTTCCATGTGGGTATACAATTAAACCAACACCATTTATGGTAAAACCCATCCTTTATTCACTGTGTTTTAGGGCTACTTTGCCATAAATCCAGTGAGTATACTTATGGACTCTGTGTTCCATTACACTGGTCTATTTTTCTATCCTTATGCCAACAAAACACTGCCTTAATTATTGCAGCTTTATAATGTCTTGATTTCAGTAAAACAAATCCCACCTTATTTTCCTTCAAGAGTGCTTTTGCTATTTTTTTTCTTTTTTTTTAAAGACTATTTTTTTTAGAGCAATTTTGGGTTTACAATAAAATTGAGAGGAAAATACTAAGATTTTTCATATATTCCCTGCCTCCACACATGCATAGCCTCTCCCATTATCAACATCACTCACCAGAGAGGTAATTTTTTTTACTAAGAATGAACTTACAGTGACTCGTCATAATCATCCAAAGTCCATTGTTTACCTTAGGGTTCACTTTTGGTGTTGTACATTCCATGGATTTGGGCAAATGCATAATGACATATATTTATCATTATAATGTCATACAAAGTATTTTCACTGCCTTAAAAATTCTCCGTGTTCTGCTTATTCACCTCTTCTTTCCCTTTTCCACCCTTGGCAACAACTGATCTTTTTATTGTCTCCACAGTTTTGCTTTTCAAGAATGTAATATCATTGAAATCATACAGTACATAGCTTTCTCAGATTGGCTCCTTTCACTTAGTAATATGCATTTAACATTCTTCCATGGTTTTTCATGGCTTGACAGCTTATTACTTTTTAACACTGAACAGTATTCTATCATCTGAATATACCACAGTTCATTCACTCACCTACTGAAGGACAATCTTGGTTGCTTTCAAGTTTTGTCAATTGTGAATAAAGCTGCTATAAACATCCATGTGCAAGTTTTGGTGTTTTTCACTCCTTTCAGTAAATACCAAGGAGAATGATCACTAGATTGTATGAAAAGAGTATGTTTAGTTTTGTAAGAAACCATCAAACTGTCTTCCAAAGTGGCTGTACCATTTTGGAATCCCACCAGCAATGCATGGAGAGAGTTCCTGTTGTTCTGCATCCTCACCAGCATTTGGTGTTATCTGTGTTCTGGATTTTGGCCATTTTAATTGATGTATAGTGATATCTTATCACTGTTTTAATTTGCATTTTCCTAATGACATGTGATGTGGAGCATCTTTTCATATGCTTTTTTGCCATCTGTATATCTTCCTTGATGAGGTGACTGTTAAGGTCTTTGGCCCATTTTTTACTTGGGCTGTTTGACCTTTGGCTGTTCTTAGCCCTTTGTGTTTTCTTATAAATTTTAGAATCACTTTGTCTAGCTCCACAAAAAAAACAAAAACAAAGAACGTGTTGAGATTCTAACTGGGATTGCATTGACTTTATAAATCAATTTGGGGAACTTAACTTCTTTATAACATTGACTCCTCCAATATATAATCACAACATTTCTTTACATTTTTGTAGCTCTTTTAAAATTTACATATAAGATTTATAATTTTCTATGTGGAAATGTTGCACATATTTTGTACATTTATTTTGAGTATTGATATTATTTGGTGCTATGTAAAGAGCATCTTTACATATATTTTTAAAATTATGTGGTTGTTTCTATTTAAAAGTAAATACAACTATTTCCTGATGGCTAAAGCATCTCTTTTTGAAAATATAATGGTAGGCAACTGAGGGACTATGTAGAGAATAAAGGTAATGCTGAATATTTAAAGGTAAAATTCACATAGTTTTTGATGTTACTTGTGAATCATTCATTCATTCATTCATTCAAACCTTGATGAATACCTTCCATTTACCAGATACCATGAGATTCATGAGGGACATAAAATGGTCCCAAATACAATGTAACAATTCTGTAAAAGAGGCATGTATAGTACTGTATACATGCCTCTTTTACAGAATATATATATTTTATATATATTTGATGTTCTCTCTCTATATATATTCTCTCTGTACATATATACACATTATGACATATATATAAATTTTCTTTTTTCATGTGTATCATCTAATTTAATCGCTTTGACAGTCTTGCAAATTTAGTTTTATTAATTCTTGTGGTTGGAATGGAAACTCATACAGGATAGATAATCTCTCCTTAGGTCCCACAAGTTATAATTATGGGGCTGGTATGCAAACTCAGGTCCTGGTCTCTGAGGGAGGAGCCCATTCCCCTGTATCATAAACTTTCCTTGGCACTGAAGTCCCACCAGTCTATAAGGTGCAGGGTTCCCAGGGGAAACATTCTGATAAATAGAGGTCAATGTTGAGATCAGTATGCATTCCCCTGGAATGTAAACTCCGTGAGAGCCTGTGCATAGTAGATGACATGGCAAGGGAATGGCCTGCACAAATGAAATGATTACAGGCATCTCTTTGATCTTTAATGGTAAGTTTAGTTTTCTAAGTTGTTTTTCTCCAGCTTGCAGGCTAAGATCTGAGTCACACCACAGTAAAGCAGTTGAAAGCACATTTTAGCTCAGACTTAAAGATCCTGAAAATAATCATAACAATTTTGAAAGCAAAAAGTGAATCATTTTTAGATATCACTTTATTCAAGTCATTTGCTGTAACTCCTTGTCATATATAATTAACTGGCTCATCAATTCACCTTCTGACCCTCAATAAATTTGAGAAACTTATAAAAAATATGTAATTCTCATTTGAAAGGTATATTGGACTGTATCCTCATGCCTATATCACTAGTACTTTGTCAAAACCTTGGGGAATGTGAGTTATCTGTTTCAAATCAATGGAGTAATTTTAGATATAATTTACTTAATTTCTTCTGTTAGTTACATATAACATGACAACAGTAATTGTAAATTTAATTCAGAATTTTTTTTTTTTTTTTTTTGCGGTACACGGGCCTCTCACTGTTGTGGCCTCTCCCGTTGCGGAGCACAGGCTCCGGATGTGCGGGCTCAGCGGCCCATGGCTCACGGGCCCAGCCGCTCCGCAGCATGTGAGATCTTCCCGGACCGGGGCACGAACCCGTGTCCCCTGCATCGGCAGGCGGACTCTCAACCACTGTGCCACCAGGGAAGCCCAGAATTTTAATTTAATTTACAAATGTGTTACAGAATCATAGAAATGGAATATTTTTCATATGTAAATATGAATTTTCTAGGTTTTCTATTCTGTTTTAGAGGGCTGTTTATTTCTGCTCTAGTAATACAAACCTACCCTAATCATTATAACTTTCTGCATTTTTAAGAACTGAGGTAAAATTAACATAACATAAAATTAATAATTTTAGGATATACAAATTAACCATATTTAGTACATTCACTATATTGTGTAATCACAATCTCTATCTAACTCCAAAACATTTTTGTCCCTCCAAAAGAAAATCCCATACCCATTAATAGGTCAGTCCCCAGGCCCCCTATCTCCAGACCCTGGAACCATCAATCTGCTTTCTGCCTCTATGGATTTACCTATTCTGTATATTTCATATACATGGAGTCATATAATAGGTGACCTTTGTGTCTGGCTTCTTTCACTTAACACATTGTTTTCAAGGTTCATTCATATTGTAGCATACGTCAATACTTCATTCCTTCTGACGGTTGAATAATATTCACTGTATGGCTGTACCACATTGGTTTATTCATTCATCAGTCGATGAACACTTGGATTGTTTCCACCATTTGGCTACTGTGAAGTGCTACAATGAATAAAATATTCTTTAAAGGTTACTTATTTTTTATCTCTCACCCAGTGCACCATTACCAACACTGGTCATATATACACAATATGAGTCTGATGACGGTACTTCATAAAAGAAGCTATTCCAATATTAGTCAGCAGTAATTGTTGGATAATTTCTATATCTAGCCAAAAATTAGTGTTATCTAATTCCATTAAAATCACTTTAAAATGTATATGCCTATAAATCACTCAGAGGAGAAACTGAAAAAACATGCTTAGGATGATGCTTAGAAGAAACTGAAAAAAACATGCTTAGCTGCATATGATCATATTTAAAAAAACAATCAATTTATCTAATATTTTTTAATTAACTAAAAAATGCTTTAACTCCTTTTTACTCTAATGGGAAATCCTTAACTTATGCAGCTCTATGAACCTTGATTTCATTTACTTGGTAATTCCTAGAAATTTCTCCTCCTCAGACTATTCCCTGCATTCACAGGGATTTTTTATTTTTGACATTTGCAAGAATTTTTGAAAGCTATCTTTTTACTTAGAGCTGAAAATTCTGAAATATTTCCTTGAGGATTCAAATTTTGTTTGTGTGGAAAAAGAGGGGACCAGGAGGAAGGAACCAATTCTAATAGTATTGCAGAAAGGCTACTGTTTAATGCTCCTCTCCTCTAAAAATAAATGCAAACCCCAAAACTAGCAATTTTTTTTTGCACTTTGACCTTGAATGCATCACATCACATCCTGTCAGTCACTCATTGACATTATTTGTCATCTAGAACATTTCATAGTATCACTTATGTCTGAGCCACTTCCCCTAATAAGGCTTTTAGGTGGATATGGATATGTAATAAATCCAAGTTTTACTCTCAGGTGAATTTACATTTTCTTGGCTATAGATAAGCAGTAACTGAAGTGAAAAGCTGTCTCTTCTTACCCCCTTTGGATGTAATGCCCCTGCAAGTGTCTCTTTGCCACCTCTGTGCTATTGATGGTGTCATTAGCTCAGTCTCAATAGGGACAAAGCATTTTATACATGGAACAGAAATGCTTTTATACTGCTAGATGAGTTTTCTGGGATTTCAAACACTGCCAGTTTTATTAAAGATGGATGCCTACACAGTGTAGGAACATTAATTGAAGTTTGTTCAAGGTACCCATTGTGAGAAGCTTGGTTTTTAAAAAATACCTTTATTTTCTTTTACTAGACTTCATTACAAAGGTTTCTTGCTTTATCTTACTTTTCTAGGCTTGTCTGTATTTGCACTTTGGCCAAAGCAAAAGATGAGTTCCAGGTTGTAAGCAAACATCCAATAGGCAGGACTAAAATTATTCGCAAGATAGCCTTTTGGAAAATAGTCCTTCTATTACAGACTGTTTGCGTACCCCAAACTCATGTTGAAACCCTACCCTCCCTTCTCACGTCATGGTATTAGGAGGTAAGGCTGTTGCGAGGCAATTAGGATTAGATGAGGACCTGAGGATAGAGCCCTCATGAATGGGATTTAGCACACTTATAAGAGTCATGAAAGAGCTTGCTTCCCTTCTCTGCTCTCTACCATGTGAGAATGCAAGGAGAAGTTGGCTATCAACAACCCAGAAGATGGCTCTCACCAGAACCTGACCATGCTGGCTCCCTGGTCTCAGACTTTCAGCCTCCAGAACTGAGAAGAAATAAACTTCTGTTGTTTATAAGCCACCCAGCGTATAGTGCATTTGTCAAAGCAGCCTGAATGGACTAAGGCTTTGCTTTCCACTTAGAGTCTCTTATTTTATGAGACTTTATAAGAAAAAGAATGTTCTTAATAAGGCATTCAGTGCATTTAAAGGGCAGTGTTATTTATCTGTTTCTTCTCATGTTTGAAATTGTCTTATGTTTTCTTTGGTCAGCATAAATCAGGTCAGTGTTCTGTGGCCTGGGTGTAGACATGATATACACCTCCTGTGGTACACACAGGATAAGGGTCTGTACGTGATGCAGGATTCTAGAAAGGGATAAGTTGCTACAGATGTAAAATGAGATGAAGTGACTTGCCTGAGGTCAGGAGTACACCCAATGTCAATATTGGCAGAAGCAAAGTATCTACAGATCCCAAAGTCATGTTTTTTCACACAGTATTTTTGATGTAAAGGTGTAAAGAATTGCACAGGGGATGGCAGGGGCATGACATCAATCTTGATATGATTCTCCACTTACATGACAGTTGACTCCACCAAGAAATAAAGAGTGGTACTTGTTTTCCTATTAAAAATTGCGTAAACGGCAACTTTTTAAATAGTCTAGTCTTTTCTTATAATCAAGTTCCTTTGTCTAATAATTGTAGAAAAGAAAGGTGAAGATGTACAGTAACTTTTATAAAATAAGCAGTGATAACAATTTGATAAATGTATTTTGGATTTCATTTAAGCATTACTCCGTTAGATAATATATAACAACAAGAAGAGTAGACTAAACCATCTGGGTTGAAAAACTGTAGGAGAAAGAGACTTAGTTGGAAGCTTGTACATTAAATGAAAATATTGTACTAGAAGAGTTTGATTTTTGCATGCATGGTGGCAGGCAATTAATTTCTTGGCTGTGTTAACTCATGTTTTTTAATTCAAAGCTAAACGTCTGGCATTTGAAAGAATGCTTAAAAATGCAACTTATAGATAAGCCTATTTAGAATACAGTAAACTGAGGGCATCGGGTAAGTAGAGTTATGAAAAAATCTATGCTTGTAAACACCATGACTTCTTTCCCTGCCCTCAACTCTCTTCCCACCCCTAATGCATCTCTTAGGGGACTTCTTTTTCAAGCAATCATTTAATGAGGGGTTACTATGTGCCAGGTGATTTTCACAGATTATTACATTTAATTCTCAAAACAACCCTGTGAGTGTGAAGGTTAACTGGAACTGCTGTGAAACCTTTTTTGACGTGGAACTCACTCTGAATTGACAACTCAAACCTGGCATATTTTGTTCCAGAATCCAAAAAGACCCACCAAGCGTTGTGTCTCTTTCTTTGTGGTAAGTGAGAGGGTATAGCAAATTTCTCTCACTTTCTAAGTGATAGCCTGACATTTCTTAGACATGGACCTCTGAAACTTCTCCAGTTTATCTTTCACGCTCTGATGTGCATGGGTCTTATTAAGGCATCTAGGGTTCTTCATTCCTGACCCTAAGCTTCATTTAATATAACACTGTCAATATAATAAACAATCCAGCATGACATTCTATGGCATATAAAGACTATAGGGACTCTATGATGAGAGAGGGCCTGAGGCAAAATGGTAAAGATACACTTTGTCTCGGAGAAGCTACTTCTCATTATCTTTTTAGATTTTTAAAAAATGCGTTAAGCCAATAGTTGTATTCTAGTACTGGGGACTATAGAGGTTTTTCCTTATATGGAACTGCAGATTAAGTTTGTGATAAGGCTCAGTCATTTTCCAAGACTTATCAAGCTTTGCACCAGCCAAACAGGCTGTTGAAATGGGCATATGGTATGAATCAATTCTCCTGCACTTAAAACATCTTTTGTTATGGACTTAATGTTTTCAGTTTACCCAGGCAGTGGTATCACTTTTAGATTGCTGTATTTTGAGGAGGGTGGGGAAGAAGGGGTGAGGGGAGGGGAAGTTTACTGAAAGCAGAGAGAATATCTATATGGAGAGGGCCACTGGACAGAAGCTGTGACATTCAGAGGAGACGGAGCCAACTCCCGGCCTCCATCAAGGAGGGACCTAGGTAGGGCTTCCCTGGTGGCGCAGTGGTTGAGAGTCCGCCTGCCGATGCAGGGGACACGGGTTCGTTCCCCGGTCCGGGAAGATCCCACATGCCGCGGAGCGGCTGGGCCCGTGAGCCATGGCCGCTGAGCCTGCGCGTCCGGAGCCTGTGCTCCGCAACGGGGGAGGCCACAACAGTGAGAGGCCCGTGTACCGCAAAAAAAAAAAAAAAAAAAAAAAGTAGGGACCTAGGAAAAAACACAAATGCCCTGAACTCATCCTTCTCTACCCTCCCAAATGTGCTGATGCCTCCTATTGGCCAAACCAACCAGAAGCCAGAGGGGGCTGCAGCTATCAGTGCGTGCCACAGAGATCAGCCTCTGGGAGAACGAGCAGAATAAATAAGGATGAGAGTATGATGGGTGGGAATACTGATTACTGAAAATAGCCAAAATACAGGCCTTTCACAATTTAAGTACATTGCTGCTAGTTGTGAGAGGGAAATGAACAAAGCTGTAAAATTATGACGTTTACAGCGTCTTACACATTTCTTTCAAGCATGAATCTTGGTCTACATTTTACTGACTCTGTTCTTGCATGTCACTGGAAGCTCAGTTAACTTCTGTGACCAGTTCTGAATTCTGTACTTGGGATCACCCTTTCCATCCTTCTTTGTTTAAAGCTGGTCATTTGAACCGCTTCCTACGGAACGGCTACATTTTCAAGCATCTAGATCTGAAGATGCAAAATAAGTAAATAAAAAAAAATAAAAATGCTTTGATTTCCAGGATCTTATTGGCTGGATAAACATCATTCCACCGAAGCTCTTCTCCATTAAAAATCTGCTCATATCTGTGTCTTTTCCCTCAGGGATTGACTAGGGATTATTTCTGTTCTCTCCTTTGGTTGGATGAAAGTATTTGGGGATGACACTTGCAAGTACCTTATGCCTCTCCTAGCTATTTCTTAAAATAACTATATTTGCTTGTTATTATTTTCTGTGTCATGTAATCAAATATTTACCTTCTCCATAGCAGCAATAACTTTCTTAACACCATTTACTTGCTTCTACAATAGAGCTCTTTTGACTAATTCTTTTTTTTTTAATTCTTTTTTTTTAATGTCCAAAAATGTGCGTTTTACATTACATGTTGGAGGGAGCTGGTGCCAACCAAGTGGCTGTGGAATGGCTGTGGAAGTTTTTGTTCTGTTTTGTTCAATCTTGTGTTTCTGGGTGGGGTTTTGAGCTCATAGATTGTGAAATACCAAAATCATATATGTGGAATCTAATGTACAATTATTTCTAAATCATAAATAAGCTGTAAGTAGTAAATTGAGATTCCAAGTATTTTAAGACACAACAAAGCAATACCTCTTTAATTTTCCACTTCAAAGAAAGCCCCTCACCAATCAAACGTTGTTTGCCTCACATTGAATTCTAAATAATGCAGGGGAATTGACATTCCAGAAGAAAGATACTCCTAAGACTGACAAGAATCCTCATTCCTTTCTGAATTTATATAGGCTAGAGTTTGAGTTTAACAACTATAGAAAAATTTAAAGGGAATAATTTAAAACTTAGAACATGTATTTTCTCTTACATTGGTTAAAGGACTTTGGACTACAAAAAAAAAAAAAAAAGAAAAAAGAATGAAATCACCCATGATAAAACATCTGGTTGAGTTTTGCTGTTTCTTTATATTTTAAGCATTCCAGCTTTCCAAATTTGAATGAATAATATTTAAGTGGGATAATTGTTACTGTTCATACTGCTTATCTTTCAAAAGAGAACATTGCATTGTTTGTGGAACCTTAGTACTGTGGGAAATTATTGTTTTTCATTCAATTTACTTGCTCAAACTTTTTGGTGAACATTGCATACCCTAGCAGAAATGGTGTGGTTTAGAAAGTAGATATTCTACTCTCAGTGACTCAAACTCTCTACTCAACCAAACCCAGGGTGAAAATGTCTGTTGGAACACAGAACTCCTTGTCCAGTAAGTGCACCCCTTAAAGAAAGGAATTTGGAAACTACAACTACTTAAAATTTAAGGCTGTTTTTAAGTGAAGAAGAATATTCTTGTTTGATTTTATTTCATGCAGATTTTGCTTTTACAAAATGTGGAACAGGTGGAAAAATTCAATTACCATCGTAGCAGTTTTTGCATATCTATTCCATTTGAAAGATAAAGATGATGAATATAACTTCCAAATTACCATTAATTTATGTGTTTCAGTGAAGATCAGCTGGTGTATTATTCCTTAGATAATGAAGCATTTTTAAAGAATTTTTATTATGGCAAATTTTAATTGTATAAAAAGTAAGAGAATAGTATAATGAAATCCCATTACTCATCATCAAGCTTTAAAAATCTTGAGTACAGAATTAGTATTTTCTATCATAATTTCAGAAAATTGGAGAATTATAAAGTCTACAAGACATCAGCCAAATATTATGACAGTATTTTGCAGATGTGGTGGTTGAGAGCTAAAGAAGTTGAACGAGAGCCATGTAGGGAGCCTAGGTCCATTCCTGGAAAGTGGTAGGTCACCACTGCTATTGGTAGTAGAGAAACTTCATCTTTGGTGAAAAATCTTTATCAGAAGTAGAAGAGCTTAGGGAAATGGTTGAGAAGCACGGATGTCTAAACCCCCCAAAGAAGGTGGAAACATTAACAATTAGAACCACCAGCTCTCAGAGGGGCAATCTGAAGTGGACAGTGTGTGGCCAAATCCCCAGATCCAACAGTTCTGTAAGCGGGATGTCCCCAACAGGCTGACACTCAGAGCCAACTACTCTGTGGTAGAATTATGGGTAGAGAAGAGCTGAGGCAGTGAGTGACAGATACTGAGGGGGATTATGCAGCCAATTACAGGGGGGAAAGAAAAGAGAGGCAGAAGCTAAGATCAGAATCAGAGATCAATTTTGATTGCCCTCCCGTTTGTTTGTTTGTTTTAACATCTTTACTGGAGTATAATTGCTTTACAATGGTGTGTTAGTTTCTGCTTTATAACAAAGTGAATCAGCTATACATATACATATAATCCCCATATCTCCTCCCTCTTGAGCCACGTGTTTTTTAAAAATGCTAACTAAAAGAATTTTGGACTTTGATGATTACCTTTTTGTTTATGCATGAATTCTTTATGTAAGTGTCAAGTGGTGGTGCAGCTTCTTGTACTTTAGAAACATCTGGAAGCCAGTACTCGTGCTTGTGTAGAATCGTCACTGAGATTTTTTTTCCAGGACAGGGCCTAAGGTTCCAATAAGCAGGGCTTGCCTGAAACTCTGACATGCACGTGCCTACTTTTAATCAAGTGTACTAGAATCGTTTATCCACCGACTTCCTTTGAAGATAAAATGAGACAATAAAGTTTTATGTTTCTGTTATAGAAACTCCTAGTCTTTTAAAACATTACTTTTCTCTCCATTTTTTTTCTCTGAAAGTACTAATTAGGTAATAATCTCTTTGGCATGTCTTCAAATTGTCTTCTTCAAATTATAAAAAATGGATCACTTTTGGCCATTTTCTAATTTCACAAATGAAAAACATAATATTTTAAAAATAATATTACCCTATAAAGCAAAATATCTTAAAATCTGGCCAAATATTTTGCTTATTTCTTCTATTTTAACACGTGTGTTTTATAAAATCTCAAATCCTGTTGTAGTCCCTGAGTGTACATAAGGAATGCTGAATTTAGGCTACTATTTGGTCAATTGGTAGGAAACATCTTTCAGTTAATACAGTTTGTTGTTTTAGAAATTCAAACAAGCATATAAGCAATATCTCATTCAAAACTGAGTCTTTCGCAGTTTAGGAGTAAGTTAAACCAGACAACAGAATTTTTATGAGAATCAAAGTGTCTAAAGTGAGATTGGAACACTTACCAAAGAAAAGAAGTTTTTTTTTTTTTCTTTCTATAGTTCAATAGTTCAAAAAATATGTGAAGCAATCAGCAATCATTAGCATATTTTTTCTGGCATAGTTTTTCTGATTAGTCCACTCTAATTGAAGAGTAACCTTAGGGAATAGCTCACAAGGTGTTAAATTCGATTGGAGAAGAGCCACACATGGATCAGGGGACATGGATTCTATCAGTGTGGTTTAGCTGTACATTGCTCGGTGGCATCTGATGGGGCAGCCACGGAGAAACACAAGTGGGTTGGGGATAGTAAGGGAAGGTCAAAGACAGGAAGTACATGTATGGTGCACAGATAGACTTCACTTAATTTGCATTTGTGCCTTTGGCTGATTTCATTAGGATAGTAACATTTCCATGTTTTCCTCTGTCCCTTGATTTGCTATTCAACAACGCTTATAATCAAGACTTTGATTCTAATGCCTGTCTAAACCTATTCTCTAAGTTTAAGTACTTTGTCATTTGTCCTTACCTTAGAGGAACTGACAAACTATACATTGTCACACTTAAAATCTTGGCTTTGTATTCTTTTGATCAAATATACCCACTTTTCTTACTCAACCTCATACCAAGACTGAATTAAAATTTTTTAAAAAGATTTCTTTTGGTTACTGAACGATTCCCTAATAAGTATTGGTGTTGAGGACAGAAAGCAAATTACCTCACTATTTCTGCTTATTTTACTGCTCTGTTTCCAATGTAGGATGCTTATTCATTCAGCTACAGTAGGCCAAAAAAGAAGGGTAGCTCCAGCTGTGAAAAACTGATAATCTGAGCTTTTCTTGGACTAGAGGCTGATGAGTGAATGAAGATAAATATATCTGAATATTTATGAACACTATATATTCTAGATTTTGACAGTTTGATTTCACTCTCGCTTAGCTCTTTCCAAGTGACCAAGTAACCACTTGATGTATTAGAGCATTTTTAAAAAGGGGAGGGAGGAGACCCTCAGAGTACCTTTTTTTAAAATCACAGCATATGCCACCTTCATATGTCTTCCTCTACTTCCCCCCACCCCCCCGCCAGGTTACAAATATTCATCAGTCATTTCTACCTTTACCAATTAAATACTGATGAATTGAATGCCATTGATTACGAAGTGGTACACTGAAATACAATAATGTTAGATTGCATATCATTTAAAAATATCTTGATTACTTAAAAACTCAACTCTTCAAATATTCAGAACAAAACTACTGTGTTTTTACATTGATAAATTTCTAAACATGTCATGTTCTTAGAAAATAACTAATAGACTTGGAAAGTATATCATTATTGTCTATGTCTATCTCTCTCTAACCTGCTTCCTCTATTTGTATTTGTGTAAATATGTATAAAAATGTCTATAATATATACTAAGTATATTTTAAATGTTATAAATATATTGTCACAAGAAAATATAAAGGTTTGTTTATGATCTCAAAACAAAAATGCATTAAATGTTTGAAGTGTGTTTTAACATATGTGTGAATTCGTTGAAGCCAGAGGTGAAAAGGACTTTGCAGTGTAGTAGAATCAGTTCTGGTCTTTCTTTGTCTAATAAGTAAAGTGTCCTGTTTCTATGGAAATTGCTTTTGGGGAAAACAGTAACTACTATTTTAAGTATTAAAATACCCATGGTATCATAAAGTCAATAGAATGATTTACTGTTTAATGATAGAAACACTCTTAACATTTAAAATATATTGTACATTTTGAGCACAGCACATATTTTATAGCTTAAAACTAAATTTCAAGGAGTTTCTTTTGTTATTAAACGAATGGTAAACTCAGTGCCCCTCCAAACATCTACTATATATTGCTTTTAAGAAAAATATTTTTTAAATTGTGTATAATATTTGGTAGTACCTTGTGAAAAAAAGTCCCTTTGACCAAAGTTGGTCAAATTGGCCTGGATGGTAACGCCATAAAAGAAACAAGACAAAACAAAACTACGTTACCACAAAAAATAGAGACAATTTTTGTTGGAATAATTTTTACAGGTGATTTTTAACAGATTAAATATGACATATATGTTTTCATGTAATTAAATTGCATAACATTTTCTTTCATTTAGCCA
The DNA here is from genome assembly GCF_963455315.2 of Globicephala melas. Lineage (NCBI taxonomy): Eukaryota > Metazoa > Chordata > Mammalia > Artiodactyla > Delphinidae > Globicephala > Globicephala melas. The sequence continues at coordinate 26,271,972 of NC_083318.1, read as the reverse complement.
AACATTACCTATTCTCTGCTAAATTAATATGACCCATTACATTCATGATGTACTGCAGAAATGCTCACTCAATTTCAGCATCTTCTATAGCACTTGTTGGAAAATATAGTAACTGTCTTCTTCAAAGTCAATGCAACTGCATCTTTGCAGCCCTGCCCAGAGCTTTTTGTAGATCATCTTGCTGTTTTGCATAGTACAAGGATTATTATGTTCTCATTTGTCTGGATTAGCCATTGCTCCACACCACACTTGAGCAGATGGATTCTGGAAGGCAATGGGCAGAGGTGGCAGTCTTTTCTTTTCAGATGTTCAAGCCTCAAGGCATGTCCAGATTTGCAAAAGTTAAGAGGATTGGTGTTAGCTGGCTGAGAAAACAAGGAAAGGTTTGTTAACCAAAAGTTGAAGGAGCCTTCCTTCCTTGGTCTTCTGCCAGCTTTGGGCTCTTAACAAATCATTTGCAGACTACCTTGGCGCCTTTAAGATATATTAACAATATATCAGGCATTTCTTTCATCCTCCTTATTTACTTTCTCCTTTCTCTATTCCTTTCTCTCCTTTGTCAATAATGGGTTTGGGGAAGGGCTCTGTCAAATTTCGGGAAGTGTTGCCTCACTCAGAATAAAACTGATGTCAAGGGGCGGTGTCAGTGGAGATTTTCAGTTAAAAGCCTTCAATCAAAGCTCTATATTAAGGCAAGGGATACAGTGTGAATGCTGATGTCACATAGGGTAACAATCCTTTGACCTAAAGCATATCATCTGTCTTTGTTGAAGTAATATTTTTTTTGTCTTTCCTAAAGTAATTCTTTATGAACCACATGAGTTAGCAAGGTATTACACCAAAATAAACCACAAATCAAAACTAAAGCAAAACCCCCCAAAATTATGTTAATCACTTACCATCAAGAATCTTACATTGTAATAATATTTAAGGGAACTCTAAAAGTCTCCTTGATTTCTGAATTGCAAGCTCTATTTTCTAGATTTGTGCCTACTGATAATTTAAAGTTGATAGTTAGATCCTGTCTCCTGCTATCTATACTTTAACTTATATGGTACAAAAACATATTTCTGATTTATTTAAAGTGTATTATATAAAAATAAATCTGTGTGTATTAGAAAATATTGAATATAAAGAATAATACATTAATTATTCAGGGTGTCCCAATCCAGAGAGGCTTCAAAATAAGAAAACTAAAACAAAATGAAAGAGAGAATTTTCAAATAAATATAGACAAAAATATCCCAGACGTGAAGAGAGACAAAAAATTTTTAGGTTAAAGGGGCTTGCCTGGTATCAGGCAGGATTAATGATAAGACCTACACACAAAAATATCCTGATGAAGTTTCAGAATTCTAAACCTAAACAGAGAATCCTAAAAGAGAGAAACAGATAACCCACACACACACACAAAAAAATCAAGAATCTGACAAATCAACTGTTGTAGCAGGAGCTGTGAACATATTTCTGTGGACTATGGCTTCTTCCCCATGTTTATATCTGCTTTCTGAATTTCAGAAATTAGTTACTATTATCATATCTGTTGATAACTCCAATGCTTATCTTTTATTTTCTTCACTATTGGGGTGAAGAAAATAGAAGACATTTGAAAATTAGTTTTGAAAATTAGTTTTCTGCCATATAATATTCTCTCAAGAGGGAAGAAGTCCACTACCCTGACCTAAAATTTAGAATCTTTAGATTCCTTAATCAAAATGTCTTCATTTAACTTAAGTAGATTTGTGATTGCTGTCTGGCCAGGACTTATATTGTCACCTGCCCTTTGTATTTTTGTGTCACTCAGCTGCCTGATTTCAATATTTTGCTTCAGAAGATGATGATTATCTTTCTGAATGGTACAGCTTACAGTGCTCGCGATATTGATGTTTTTACCTTGGTAAATATTTCTTAATATGATGACAGTGCTCTTCTGACTCACAATAAAATTTTAAAATATAAAAAAATAGATTAAAGGCTATTACTGCACATAATACTATAAAATTGAACATGCTGTAGTGCTATTGATGCTTTTGAGCGTGGAGGTTGCAGTCCAGTCACAGTGATGGGTAAGGCTGGTTGTCACAAATCTGTTTCTCAGCACTGAACTTTATCCCACTTAAATTGTCCAAAGAAATTCCAGAACATATAACAAAACGTCTCCTCTCCATTTTTATGTGAGATGAAAGAAAAATACTGCAGTGAGGATTTTGCTGACAAGTACATTGGAGGATCAACTACTATTTAGTTTTTATTCTTTTACATTAACCATGAAACAAAGCCTTAGGCAAACACTGATTCACTCGTTATTACATAATTTTTTGACAAGAAGTTATATTATGAAAGCTCCCTTCTCAGAAGTAGGTATTTTCTTAGGAGTCTTTAAGATGTTTAAATCTCTCTTCACATATTAGCTACTCTATAAATACGAAATGCTTTCTATAACAGTGCCATGTGAAGTTCTTTATCAGAAACCTCACAACAACCCTATAATGAATGTTCAATCATTATCCCCTTCTTTCAGATGAGGAAATGGTAGCTTACAGAGATTAAGTAGCAGGGACAGGGTACTAACCCAGGCCCAACTATCTGTGATCCTGCTGTGCTCTGCTCCCTCTTTTAAATGAAGGTATTTCCTGTTGTACATGTCTGATTAGGAACCCTCTCAGAGGGATTATTGTTGAAGAGCTCTAAAGAAGTTGCTAAGAACTTTCATAAGAATCTCATGTAAATTTCATTTCACATATAACTGTGTTCATGAACCATGTTAACCTAAAAAAAATGGACTGCCAGATATTTCTCCAGCAAAAATGGGTTTATTCAGGATCAGCAGAGAATTGGTTTGGGGTCTGCAGCCATGTTGAGCCACACGCAAGTTCCCACACGGGAAGGGAAGGAGAACACTTTTATAGAGGGGAAAAGGGACTTGAGAGGGCTATAGTAAACAACGGGTCTATGGCTTTTCATTGGCTGAGTCCTTGCCAGGAAAGAAGAGGCGTCTTTTTTCTTTGTGTTGGGCTCTGCTATCCCTTATAGGGCATGCAAGTTCTCCCAACCCTATTTGACTGAGATTTCTGTTTATTAATTTTTTACAACCATTATGCAGGCTCAAGTCTCTTTTTGAAATCCTCTCTCTTTGTTACTCTACAACCTCAAAACAATTGCCAAATGCTGTTGTTTAGTATCTGTCTTCTCTACAAGGTAAGCTTTTGTCTTGTGAAGCAAGCACCATTTTGGTCTAATGATATTTCTTGTGTCTAGGAAAGTGTTTACTTAGAGGAGTTACTCAATAAACATTTGTTAGTGCAATGATATTTTTCTTACCTGTTTCCCCTTTTCAACTCCTGCTGTCACCAAAGATGAAGATAGAGTCTTCAAAACGTTTCGCCTGGGCTGTTAAGTACAGTCACCTTCTCTTGGTTGACCTTTCAGTCTTCAGCCTCTTTCTGTTTCTCAAACCTGCCAAGCACATTGCTGCCCCAGGACCTTTGCACTCACTGTTCACTTGGTAGAAACAATCTTCTCCCAGGGGGCCATGTTGCTTGCTCCCATACCTCTCTTGGGTCTCTGCTCAAATGTCCTCCTATTAGTGAGAATGCCTGTTTAAAATAGCAGCCCCTCTCCACCCATGGCTGGGTATCTGATTATTGAAATTTCATCCCGCTGTTTAAGGTTCAGCTTAATTCCTTAGGAATAGCTCAGGGTGAAGCCAGTGGGGTGGTAGTGCATACAATCCCAGAGGTAGGGGGTCAAATGTCGAAGGCCTGAGAGACAATTTTGAGAACTATAACTTTTGCTATGAATGGGAGAAGGAGTTATTGAAGGAGAGAAATGAACAGGGAGATCAATTAGAAGGATATTTACTACTCTAGGTAAGAGAGACAGACAGACAGAAAGAATGGTATCTTGGAACCAGGTGTTAACAGAGGAAGATATGGATAATATATGCCAATGAAATAGATGTAGAGTGTGAGACAAAGAGAGGAGTCTAGAATGACCTTAAGGATTATGGCCTGAGAAATTGGAATGGTGGAATTTTTATTTACTAAGTCGAGAAAAACTTTGGGGGAACAGTTTTTAATGGGATGATAAAGATTTCAATTTAGGACATGTCAAGTTTGAGAAAATATTTGATATTTAAGTAAAAGGTGATAAATAACCAAATAGAGGGGTGAAGTAGACAGTTGCATGTAAAAGTCTGGCATTTAAGGAATAAATCCAGACTTGGGATATGAATGTAGAAGTTGTCAGTGTGTGTGTGTGGTGAGGCTGGGAGAAATCACTAAGAAGTGAGGGCAAATAGAGAAGAGGTTCAGGCTGAGCCCTAGGACACTTCAGCCCTTAGATGAGGAGAAACCAGCAAAGGAGACTGGGAGAAAGCAGTCAATGTGATGGTAAGAGAACAAGTAGAGTGAGCTGTCTCAGAAGACGAAAGAAGGTGTTTCAAGGAGGAAGGAGAGATCAGCTGGGTCTGTACTTCTGATGAGTCATATAAGGTTTGGACTGAGAAATGACTAGTAGAATGAGAAACATAGAGGTCATGTCCAGCCCTTAAAAGAGTTCTGGTGTAGGCGAAAAAATCTGGTATTCAAAGGAGGTGATAGGATGTAACCCAAGAAAAGAAAATATGTGCAAAGAGGACGGGAGTGTGAGGCAGATTTTGGAGAAAACAAGTAGTTCCCTTTCTAAATGAGAATTAATGGGTAGTTCCTGGCCATCAAAGACTCATTACCTGGCATAGGTATGGGATGCATATATGTATGCATATATTTATGTGTGTGGTTGTATGAATGTGGACCATTCAAAGTTTAAGAGCAGGACAGTAACACATCCAAAATTATGCTTTAAAAATATTATGGTGGCATCAGTATAAGCAATGAATTTAGGAGACATAATGATTTCTCTAAGGGAATAGTGAACTGAATTAAAAAAATAAAGCTAAATTCAGCTTCACCTTTTTCATTGTTTCTTTAGATTTTTATTCAAACAAGCAGAGTTGACACAAAACAGTCTTGAGAAATGTGGGTAGTGAAATAACAATTGAAAATGCATGGTTTAAGTATGAAATTAAAAAAAAATCAGATTACAGACTTAGATTTAGTGTTTGTGTGTTTTATAAAATCTCAAAAATATATAGAAAACATTCATTTTGAAATTCTTGAGAAAAGTGTACTTCATAATCTATGGCAAAGATGTTTACTAGTTCATCTAATATAAAAGTAAATATTTAACTACAAAAAAATGTTTCATATGTGGGCTGGTGAAACTGCTATGAATTATTCACTCCGTAAAATATATTTGTGTTTGTATTTTCATGGTCCATACAGCACTAATGTAAAACAGATTTTTAACAGTACTTGTACATTTAACAGAGCTGTCGTGGAGCTAATGTAATAATCCTGTATCCGTATATGATCAGTGATGTAATCATTTGATGTATATATTAATGTTTAGTAACTTATACCCAGAAACTGGTGATATTATAAACTGATTTTCCAGAATAATAATATAGTGATTGGAACATTGGATTAACTGTCAGGTAAATTAGACCTGGTTAGCAACTGTGGATCTGTTTCATCATCTCAGAAAAACAGTATTTACTTTGTCTTCTTTTTAAGGTGGAAGGAAGGATCAAAGAAAAAATAAGATACATCCTCTTCCAGTGCATCATTAATGTTTATTAATATTTTAATACTATTTTATATTAATAAAGTAGAAATTAATTTTAATTTATATTATTTCTCAGTTTGTAAATTGTACCAAGAACCTGTATATTAAAGTGTGAGTGTATATGTGTGTGTGTTTAAAAAAGAAACATTAGTGGAACAAGAAAGAATATTTTGGTATCTCATTTTTATTTGTTTCAGCAGATGTATTCGATTTTAAAATAGTAATATGAAATAAGAATTGAGCTGCTGAAATATTTTATAAACTATCTTATTACAACCAAATCCAGAGATCAAGTGTCACTTAGCTTTAGAAAACAACTTCATTTATTAAAAGAAAAACAATCTGTCTTTCTTTCATATGACTAATGATAAGTATATGTTAGTTTTCCTCATATGTTTGCTAGATTTCTTTTCCCACCCTATATGTGATGACTTAAATTCTGTAATTTCTGCCACATTTGGGTCCAGATCTTCACTCCCTCACAATGTTGGAATGCCTATTGTTTGCGTGCTAATCTGTCTCACGCATTCCTTCTTTCTCCTGTGCTTGAGCTCCATTTGTTCTTGATTCATATTATACAATTTGAAGAAAATCAGTTTTCAATTTGGCCCACTACAATACGCACATATCCTTAGCACACTCTAGACACACTGGAAGAGAATTTATCATTTTGGCCTCTGATGGGTGCTCTTTCCCAAGAAGGCTTATGAATACATTTATTTTACAAAGAAAAAGTAATAAAAAAGACAGTCTACCTTTAGGACAAAATAAAGTACAGGTTGCTTGTTGGTGTCACCCCAACTCTCTATGGATCTCTTGCATTTTCTGCATGCCTTGTGAGTCTTAGAAGATAGATGTATCTTCTTCTTCTTTACTCCCTCTTGAGTAAAAGGCAGGTATGTTTACTGCTCATTATAAAAGGTTCAGGTTTCCTGCACTAAAGGTTTCTTTCCTATAATGCAAACAACTGCATATGCAGGTGTCACCTAGTCCTACTTTCATCACCCTGTGGGAACTGGGGGCTTAAGGAAGCTACACAAATATGCAGGCTACTTGTTGCACGCTATAGACTGTACGTTTGTGTCCCTCTAAAATTCATATGTTGAACTTAATCCCCAATGTGATGACTATTTGGAGGTGGGGCCTTTGAGAGGTGACTCCATCCTCATGAATGGGATTAGTGCCCTTATAAAAAAGACCCTTTTATAGAGAAAGAAAAAGAGCTCCCTTGCTCCTTCTTCCATGTGAGGACACAGAGAGAAGATGGCCACCTATGAAATAGGAAGTGAGTCTTCACCAGGCACTGAATCAGCCTTGATCTTGAACTTTCTAGCTTCCATAAGTGTAAGAAATAAGTTTCTGTTGTTTATAAGCCTCGCAGTCTATGGTATTTTTGTTACAGCAGCCTGAACAAACTAAGATATTGTGCTATGAGTAATAAAACTATTTCTCAAACTGTGGCAAGCTAAATAGTTAGCTTTCAAGTAAGATAGAATCTAATGACCTTCAGAGATTTTGACAGTTTTGGTGGTGAAGATGGGATGCTGATAGAGACATGGCTTTCTGGAAGAAGGATGAAGGCCATGTGGGCCAATTAATGAGATCTGAGAGAAATCCATAGGTATCAGTAGCAAATGTCTTGGCCAAGTTGAATGGTCAACTGGGCAATAAAAGATCCTCTACTTTATTGACTGTTAATGAGGAGGAATTGGGGAAGTTAACTACAGACTAAAGCATGTCTTGGTTGTTCTTAACTCCCCTCTAGGTGGGAAGAATTCTTTATCAATATGGGGGACAGTCTCAGTTCTGCAGTTCAAAGATTCTTCATGGGTAGCCAGAAGGTTCTTCCCCTGTGATGGTTAATTTTATATGTCAACCTATCTAGGCCCGCATACCCAGTTTTGGGTCAACTACCAGTCCAGATGTTGTTGTGAAGGTATTTTTTCAGATGTGATTAACATTTATATTAGTAGACTTTGAGTACAGCAGATTACCCTCTATAATATGGGTGGGCCTCATCCAACCAGTTGAAGGCCTTAAGGGAAAAGACTGAGGTCCCCCAGGGAAGAAAAAAATTGGTCTCTGAATGCTGTTGGATTCAAGACTGTAACATCATCTCTTCCATGGGTCTCTACCCTGCCAACCTGCCTTGCAAATTTAAGACTTGCTATTTTCCACAAACATGTGAGCCAATCCTTTTTGTTTTTGTAACATGTTTATAGGAGTATAATTGCTTTACAATGGTGTGTTAGTTTCTGCTTTATAACAGAGTGAATCAGCTATACATATATGTATATCCCCATATCTCATCCCACTAGCTATCTATTTTACATTTGGTAGTGTACATATGTCCATGCCACTCTCTCACTTCGTCCCAGCTTACCCTTCCCCCTCCCTGTATCCTCAAGTCTGTTCTCTACGACTGCATATTTATTCCTGTCCTGCTCCTAGGTTCTTCAGAACCATTTTTTTTAAACATCTTTATTGGAGTATAATCGCTTTACAATGGTGTGTTAGTTTCTGCTTTATAACAAAGTGAATCAGTTATACATATACATATGTTCCCATATCTCTTCCCTCTTGCGTCTCCCTCCCTCCCACCCTCCCTATCCCACCCCTCTAGGTGGTCACAAAGCACCGAGCTGATCTCCCTGTGCTATGCGGCTGCTTCCCACTAGCTACCTACTTTACGTTTGGTAGTGTATATATGTCCATGCCACTCTCTCGCTTTGTCACAGCTTACCGTTCCCCCTCCCCATAGCCTCAAGTCCATTCTCTAGTAGGTCTGTGTCTTTATTCCCATCTTACCCCTTGGTTCTTCATGACCTTTTTTTTTTTTTTAGATTTCATATATATGTGTTAGCATACGGTATTTGTTTTTCTCTTTCTGACTTACTTCACTCTGTATGACAGACTCTAGGTCCATCCACCTCACTACAAATAACTCAATTTCGTTTCTTTTTATGGCTGAGTAATATTCAATTGTATACATGTGCCACATCTTTTTTATCCATTCATCTGTTGATGGACACCTAGGTTGTTTCCACGTCCTGGCTATTGTAAATAGAGCTGCAGTGAACATTGTGGTACATGACTCTTTTTGAATTATGGTTTTCTCAGGGCATATGCCCAATAGTGGGATTGCTGGGTCGTATGGTAGTTCTATTTTCAGTTTTTTGAGGAATCTCCATAGTGGCTGTATCAATTTACATTCCCACCAACAGTGCAAGAGGGTTCCCTTTCCTCCACACCCTCTCCAGCATTTATTGTTTGTAGATATTTTGATGATGGCCATTCTGACCGGTGTGAGTTGATATCTCTTTGTAGTTTTGATTTGCATTTCTCTAATGATTAGTGATGTTGAGCATCCTTTCATGTGTTTGTTGGCAATCTGTATGTCTTCTTTGGAGAAATGTCTATTTAGGTCTTCTGCCCATTTTTGGATTGGGTTTTTTGTTATTTTGATATTGAGCTGCATGAGCTGCTTATAAATTTTGGAGATTAATCCTTTGTCAGTTTCTTCATTTGCAAATGTTTTCTCCCATTCTGAGGGTTGTCCTTTCGTCTTGTTTATGGTTTCCTTTGCTGTGCAAAAGCTTTTAGGTTTCATTAGGTCTCTATTGTTTATTTTTGTTTTTATTTCCATTTCTCTAGGAGGTGGGTCAAAAAGGATCTTGCTGTGATTTATGTCATAGAGTGTTCTGCCTCTGTTTTCCTCTAAGAGTCTGATAGTGTCTGGTCTTTAATCCATTTTGAGTTTATTTTTGTGTATGGTGTTAGGGAGTGTTCTAATTTCCTTCTTTTACATGTAGCTGTCCAGTTTTCCCAACACCACTTATTGTAGAGGCTGTCTTTTCTCCATTGTATATTCTTGCCTCTTTTATCAAAAATAAGGTGACCGGGATTTCCCTGGTGGCACAGTGGTTGAGGGTCCGCCTGCCAATGCAGGGGACACGGGTTCGTGCCCCGGTCCGGGAGGATCCCATGTGCTGCGGAGCGGCTGGGCCCATGAGCCATGGCCACTGGGCCTGTGTGTCCAGAGCCTGGGCTCCGCAGCGGGAGAGGCCACAGTGGTGAGAGGCCCGTGTACCACACACACACAAAAAAAACATAAGGTGACCATATGTGCCTGGGTACATCTCTGGGATTTCAGTCCTCTTCCACCAACCTATATTTCTGTTTTTGTGCCAGTACCATACTGTCTTGATTACTGTAGCTTTGTAGTATAGTCTGAAGTGTGGGAGCCTGATTCCTCCAGCTCCGTTTTTCTTTCTCAAGATTGCCTTGGCTATACGGGGTCTTTTTGTTTCCACACAAATTGTGAAGTTTTTTGTTCTGGTCCTGTGAAAAATGCCATTGGTAGTTTGATAGGAATTGCATTGAATCTATAGATTGCTTTGGGTAGCATAGTCTTTTTAAAATGTTGATTCTTCCAATCCAAGAACATGGTATATCTCTCCATCTGTTGGTGTCATCTTTAATTTCTTTCATCAGTGTCTTATAGTTTTCTAAATACAGGTGTTTTGTCTCCTTAGGTAGGTTTATTCCTAGGTATTTTATTCTTTTTGTTGCAGTGGTAAACGGAGTGTTTCCTTAATTTCTCTTTCAGATGTTTCGTCATTAGTGTATAGGAATGCAAGAGATTTCTGTGCATTACTTTTGTATCCTGCTACTTTACCAAATTCAGTGACTAGCTCTAGTAGTTTTCTCTAGCATCTTTAGGATTCTCTATGTATAGAATCATGTCATTGGCAAACAGTGACAGCTTTACTTCTTCTTCTCCCATTTTAATTCCTTTTTTTCTTTTTCTTCTCTGATTACTGTGGCTGAAACTTCCAAAACTATGTTGAATAATAGTGGTAAGAGTGGACAACCTTGTCTTGTTCCTGATCTTAGAAGAAATGATTTCAGTTTTTCACCATTGAGAATGATGTTGGCTGTGGGAATGTCATATATCACCTTTATTATGTTGAGGTAATTTCCCTCTATGCCTACTTTCTGGAGGGTTTTTATCATAAATCGGTGTTGAATTTTGTCGAAAGCTTTTTTTGCATCTATTGAAATGATCATTTGATTTTTCTACTTCAGTTTGTTAATATGGTGTATCACAATGATTGATTTGTGCATATTGAAGAATCCTTGCATGCCTGGGATAAACCCCACTTGATTATGGTGTATGATCCTTTTAATATGCTGTTGGATTCTGTTTGATAGTATTTTGTTGAGGATTTTTGCATATATGTTCATTGGTGATATTGGCCTGTAGCTTTCTTTCTTTGTGACATCTTTGGTTTTGGTATCAGGGTGATGGTGGCCTTGTAGGATAAGCTGGGGAGTGTTCCTTCCTGTGCTATATTTTGGAAGAGTTTGAGAAGGACAGGTGTTACCTCTTCTCTGAATTTTTGATAGAGTTCGTCTGTGAAGCCATCTGGTCCTGGGCTTTTCTTTGTTGGAAGATTTTTAATCACAGTCTCAATTTCAGTGCTTGTGATTGGTCTGTTTATATTTTCTATTTCTTCCTGGTTCAGTCTTGGATATTTGTGCTTTTCTAAGAAATTGTCCATTTCTTGCAGGTTATCCATTTAATTGGCCTATAGTTGCTTGTCATAATCTCTCATGATCCTTTGTATTTCTGCAGTGTCAGTTGTTACTTCTCCTTTTTCATTTCTAATTCTATTGATTTGAGTCTTCTCCCTTTTTCTCTTAATGAGTCTGGCTAATGGTTTATCAATTTTGTTTATCTTCTCAAAGAACCAACTTTTAGTTTTATTCATCTTTGCTATTGTTTCCTTCATTTCTTTTTCATTTATTTCTGATCTGATCTTTATGATTTCTTTCCTTCTGCTAACTTCGGGGTTTCTTTGTTCTTCTTTCTCTAATTGCTTGAGGTGTAAGGTTAGGTTGTTTATTTGAGGTGTTTCTTATTTCTTGAGCTAGGATTGTATTGCTATAAACTTCCCTCTTAGAACTGCTTTTGCTGCATCCCATAGGTTTTGGATCATTGTGTTTTCATTGTCATTTGTCTCTAGGTTTTTTTTTTAATTTCCTCTTTGATTTCTTCAGTGATCTCTTGGTTATTCAGTAATGTATTTTTTAGCTTCCATGTGTTTGTATTTTTTTAGATTTTTTCCTGTAATTGATATCTAGTCTCATAGTGTTGTGGTCAGAAGAGATACTTGTTATGTTTTCAATTTTCTTTAATTTACCAAGGCTTGGTTTGTGACACAAGATATGATCTATCCTGGAGAATGTTCCATAAGCACTTGAGAACAATGTGTATTCTGTTGTTTCTGGATGGAATGTCCTATAAATATCAATTAAGTCCATCTTGTTTAATGTATCATTTAAAGCTTGTGTTTCCTTATTTTTTATTTTTTTAATTTTTTTTCTTTTTTGCGGTACACGGGCCTCTCACTATTGTGGCCTCTCCCATTGCGGAGCACAGGCTCCGGACGCGCAGGCTCAGCGTCCATGGCTCACGGGCCCAGCCGCTCCGCGGCATGTGGGATCTTCCCGGACCGGGTTACGAACCCGTGTCCCCTGCATCGGCAGGCGGACTCAACCACTGCGCCACCGGGGAAGCCCGTGTTTCCTTATTTATTTTCATTTTGGATGATCTGTCCATTGCTGAAAGTGGGGTGTTAAGGTTCCCTACTATGATTGTGTTACTGTCAATTTCCCGTTTTATGGCTGTCAACATTTGCCTTATGTATTGAGGTGCTACTATGTAGGGTGCATAAATATTTATAATTGTTATATCTTCTTCTTGGATTGATCCCTTGATCATTATGTAGTGTCCTTCTTTGTCTCTTGTAATAGTCTTTATTTTAAAGTCTATTTTGTCTGATATGAGCTTTCTTACTCAAGGTTTCTTTTGATTTCCATTTGCATGAACTATCTTTTTCCATCCCCTCATTTTTAGTCTCTGTGTGTCCCTAGGTCTGAAGTGGGTCTTTTGTAGATAGCACATATATGGGTCTTGTTTCTGTATCCATTCAGCCAGTCTATGTCTTTTGGTTGGAGCATTTAATCCATTTACATTTAAGGTAATTACCGATGTGTGTGTTCCTATTACCATTTTCTTAATTGTTTTGGGTTTGTTACTGTAGGACTTTTACTTCTCTTGTGTTTCCTGCCTAGAGAAGTTCCTTTAGCATTTGTTGCAAGGTGGTTTGTTGGTGCTGAATTCTCTTAGCTTTTGCTTGTCTATAAAGGTTTTAATGTCTCCATCAGATCTGAATGAGATCCTTGCTGGGTAGAGTAATCTTGGTTGTAGGTTTTTCCCTTTCATCACTCTAAATATGTCCTGCCACTCCCTTCTGGCTTGCAGAGTTTCTGCTGAAAGATCAGCTTTTAACCTTATGGGGATTCCCTTGTATGTTAAATGTTGTTTTTCCCTTGCTGCTTTTAATATTTTTTCTTTGTATTTAATTTTTGGTAGTTTGATTAATATGTGTCTTGTTGTTTTTCTCCTTGGATTTATCCTGCATGAGACTCTCTGTGCTTCCTGGACATGATTGACTATTTCCTTTCCCATATTAGGGAAGTTTTCCACTATAATCTCTTCAAATATTTTCTCAGTCCCTCTCTTTTTCTCTTCTTCTTCTGAGACCCCTATAACTTGAATGTTGGTGCGTTTAATGTTGTCCCAGAGGTCTCTGAGACTGTCCTCAATTCTTTTCATTCTTTTTTCTTTATTCTGCTCTGCAGTAGTTATTTCTACTTTTTTATCTTCCAGGTCACTTATCTGTTCTTCTGCCTCAGTTATTCTGCTATTGATCCCTTCTAGAGAATTTTTAATTTCATTTGTTGTGTTGTTCATCATTGTTTGTTTGCTCTTTAGTTCTTCTAGGTCCTTGTTAAATGTTTCTTGTATTTTCTCCATTTCATTTCCAAGATTTTGGATCATCTTTACTATCATTACTCTGAATTCTTTTTCAGGTAGACAGCCTATTTCCTCTTCACTTGTTTGGTCTGGTGGGTTTTTATCTTGCTCCTTCATCTGCTGTGCGTTCCTCTGTCTTCTCATTTTGTTTAACTTACTGTGTTTGGCGTCTCCTTTTCACAGGCTGCAGGTTCGTAGTTCCTGTTGTTTCTGGTGTCTGCCTCCAGTGGCTAAGTTTGGTTTAGTGGGTTGTGTAGGCTTCCTGATGGAGGGGCCTGTTTTCTGGTAGATGAGGCTGGATCTTGTTTTTCTGGTGGGCCGGACCACGTCCGGTGGTGTGTTTTGTGGTGTTTGTGACCTTATTATAATTTTAGGCAGCCTTTCTGCTAATGGGTGGGGTTGTGTTCTTGTCTTGCTAGTTGTTTCGCATAGGTGTCCAGCACTGTAGCTTGCTGGTTGTTGAGTGGAGCTGGGTCTTAGGGTTGAGATGGAGAAATCTGGGAGAGCCTTCGCCATTTGATATTACTTGGAGCTGGGAAGTCCGTCGTGGACCAATGTCCTGAACTCAGCTCTCCCACCTCAGAGGCACAGAGCTGACACCCAGCCAGGGCACCAAGACTGTGTCAGGCACATAGTTCAAAAGAAAAGGGAGAAAGAAAGAAAGAAAGAAAGAGAGAAAGAGAGAAAGAGAGAGAGAGGGAGGGAGGGAGGGAGATAAAATAAAGTTATTAAAATAAAAAATAATTATTAAAAATTTAAAAAGTAATTTAAAAAGAGTAAGAAGAGAGCAAGGAAACCAAAGAACAAATCCACCAATGATAACAAGCGCTAAAAACTATGCAGAAAAAAAAAAAACCCTCAAAAAATGGAAAGACAGATCCCTAGGACAAATGGTAAAAGCCAAGCTATACAGACAGAATCACAGAAAGAACCATACACATACACACTCACAAAAAGACAAAACGGAAAAAAATACATATCCACAAAATCCACCACCTCAATTTGGGATGTTTCTCTATCTATTCAGTTATTCCACAGATTCAAAGTGCATCAAGTTGACTGTGGGGATTTAATCCGCTGCTCCTGAGGCTGCTGGGAGAGATTTCCTTTCTCTTCTTTGTTCTCACAGCTCCCAGGGTCTCAGCTTTGGATTTGGCCCCGCCTCTGCATGTAGGTCGCCGGAGGGCGTCTGTTCTTCGCCCAGACAGGACGGGGTTAAAGGAGCAGCTGCTTCGGGGGCTCTGGCTCACTCAGGCCGGGTGAGGGAGGGGCATGGAGTGCGGGGTGAGCCTGCGGCGGTAGAGGCCACCGTGACGTTGCACCGCCTGAGGCGCGGCGTGCGTTCTCCCGGGGAAGTAGTCCTTGCATCACGGGAGCCTGGCTGTGGCGGGCTGCACAGGCTCCCCGGAAGTGGAGGTGTGGATAGTGACCTGTGCTTGCACACAGGCTTCTTGGTGGCGGCAGTAGCAGCCTTAGCATCCCATGCCCGTCTCTGGGTTCCGAGCTGATAGCCGCGGCTCGCGCCCCTGTCTGGAGTTCCTTTAAGCAGCGCTCTGAATCCCCTCTCCTCGCGCAACAGGAAACAAAGAGGGAAGAAAAAGTCTCTTGCGTCTTCGGCAGCTCCAGACCTTTTCCCGGACTCCCTCCCGGCTAGCTGTGGTGCACCAACCCCTTCAGGCTGTGTTCTCGCAGCCAACCCCAGTCCTCTCCCTGGGATCCGACCGAAGCCCGAGCCTCAACTCCCAGCCCCGCCCGACCCAGCGGGTGAGCAGACAAGCCTCTCGGGCTGGTGAGTGCTGGTCGGCACCGATCCTCTGTGCGGGAATCTCGCTGCTTTGCTCTCCGCACCCCTGTTGCTGTGCTCTCCTCCGTGGCCCCGAAGTTACCCCCCTCTGCCACCCGCAGTCTCCGCCCACGAGGGGACTTCCTAGTGTGTGGAAACCTTTCCTCCTTCACAGCTCCCTCCCAGAGGTGCAGGTCCTGTCCCTATTCTTTGTTTTTTCTTTTGCCCTACCCCGGTACGTGGGGAGTTTCTTGCCTTTTGGGAGGTCTGAGGTCTTCTGCCAGCGTTCAGTAGGTGTTCTGTAGGAGTTGTTCCACATGTAGATATATGTCTGATGTATTTGTGGGGAGCAAGGTGATCTTCACGTCTTACTCTTATGTCATCTTGAAGGTCGGATCCCTCATATTTTTAAAGGCTCTTATAATCTGATATGAAAAAGGCAACCCATGCAATAGAAAACAGCAAAGATGATGAACAGGTGAATCATTGCAGAACATCTCTCCCTGCTAACTTGGAATCACAGCAGAATATCTCAGAATGCCACAAACCTAACTTTCATATGCACTGGGAAACCAAAAAATTTGTGTGACTCACTTTCTTGCCATATTTGCCTTATTGTGGTGATCTGGAACTGAACCTGAAATATCTCAGTCATGTTTGTACTTTGTTTTGGCAGCCCAGCTGACTCATAGATTTTCTAAGATAGACCCTAAAAATTTATGGTATTTGTTAAGTTGTTTCTGTTCAGGACCCAAGGGGCCTGGTTGAGTTCAGTGCCACCAGTTTCTCTCATCCTGCAATTGCAACTCTAATGAGATATTGTACGGAACAAATTAAATGGATTCGGTTCCAGCTCCTGTGGGTCAGATTAATCAGAGTTGGTGATGGAATGGCTTACTCATGAAAAATTTCACCAGATGTCAAGATGACTTAGAAGTGAGGGGTGGTTATTGTTGGGAGACAATATAGTTGTCTCATGTTTCTGAGGATGTTGTGAGCAGAGGCACTGACTATTGTTCTCGACTATCTTTACAAGGATGTTTGTAAAGGAACAGCCTTGAAAGACAGAGATAGTGTTTCCCTCTGGCACAGAAAGCAGGCTTGCTTATTGCTCATAATAAAAGATCTGAGTTCCCTAAGCTCAGGTTTCTTTCCTGTATTGCAACCCACGATGTGTGTGCAGTTGTTATTCAGCCTTCGTGTCGCCATCTGGAAATTGAGACTCTAGGAACTGCTATAAAATATGCTGATGCTCACACTGCTTGCAGTGCCTTGACTAATCAAGTGTTTGTCACTGACCTAGGAGGCTTGTGTCTTCTGCCAGCATTCAAGAAACTGTAGCAAGCCTAACTTGTTAGCTTTTAAGCAGGGTAAACTCTCAGACCCTTAACAATACTTGAAAACTGGAGGAAAATTCTCCTTCTTATTGAAAGGAAAAACATAGGAAACAATTGAAATCTATTTCAAATAATCTGTTGGTCAATTGGGGGCCACAGTCCCCTTAATATCTGGGAAAATTTAAGGGCTTTTAATTCTCCCTCCTGTTTTCTGCACATTTCTAGATCAGTTGCAATGGATGCCTTCTGGACTCCTGCATAAACTTGATTCATTCTCTGAACGTGCTACTTATCTTGATTGTGGGGCTGCTTTTGTGGGAATATACACATGTCAAGACTCATAAAACTGTACATTATATATATGTGCAGCTTTTGTGTGTCAAGTATACCTCAATAAAACTGTAAAAGAAAAAGCAGAAAATTTTTTTTTGCTGTTTGTGACTATCCTGTTAGATTACACATCTCAAAACCCACTCACCCCTAGATTTTCAATAAAGTAAAATATATGTATTCAGTAAAAATAATTTTGTATAAATATATATACATACATATATTTTTGAACTAAAGAATGGGACAAATATGACAGAGAAGAGCATAACAAAAATTCAGAAGGTAAATCAGGTTATGTAGGAGACTAGAAGATCACAAATTTTTTTTGGTCATTTTTATAATACTGTGTATGTTACTTCTACATATGGCTATAAACTGCTAAATACAACGTTATTTTTCTTTAAAGCTTTATTTTTTAAAAGGCAATAAAGATAAATTTAAAAGTCTTACATTTACTCACATTTTTACCATTTCTTCAGCATTCAGACCTCCCTCTATTTATCATTTTCCTGATGCCTGAAGGACTTTATATATACAAACTTTAATTTTAATATATATTAAAATTAAAAATGTTATATTATTTATTGTATAAATTATATGTAATTTTATAGTGCAAATCTATTAAGCTTTTGTACATCTGGAAATATTTTTATTATATATTGTTTTGGAAATTATTTTTACCAAGTATAGGGTTTTGGTTGACATTGTTTTTCTTTCAGTATGTTAAGACATGGCTCTCCTGTTTTCTGCCTTGCCCTGTGCTGACATGAAGTATTTGGTTATCTGTTCCTCTGGAAATGACGTGTCTTTTCGTTCCCTCTGACAGCTTTGAAGATCTGTTTTCATGTCTGTTTTCAAGCAATTTGATTCTGATGTGCCTTTGGTATGATGTTCTTCACATTTGGTGCTTGAGATTTGTTGGGCTTCTTCAGATCTGTGGATTATGCTTAATTTCAAAACTATTTGGCCATTATTTTTGTCCTATTCCCACCCTCCCCCTTCTTCTTCTTTTTTTTTTTTTAAATTTATTTATTTATTTACTTATTTTTGGCTGTGTTGGGTCTTCATTGCTGTGTGCGGGTTTTCTCTAGTTGCGGCAAGCGGGGGCTACTCTTTGTGTCTGTGCGTGGGCTTCACGTTGGGGTGGCTTCTCTTGTTGCGGAGCACGGGCTCGAGGCATGCAGGCTTCAGTATTTGTAGCACGTGGGCTCAGTAGTTGTGGCTCGCGGGCTCTAGAGAGCAGGCTCAGTAGTTGTGGCACGTGGGCTTAGTTGCCCCATGGCATGTGGGAGCTTCTTGGGCCAGGGCTCGAACCCGTGTCCCTTGCATTGGCAGGCGAATTCTTAACCACTGCACCACCAGGGAACCCCCTCTCCCTTCTTTTGGGGACTTGAATTACATGTACATTAGGTCACTTGAAGTTGTCCAACAGATCAGTGCTCTTTTTGTGTTTTTTCAGTCTTTTCCTCTCTCCCTTTCATCTTGGATAGTTTCTGTTGCTATGTCTTAAAGTTTACTAATCATTTCTTCTTCAGTGTCTAGTCTGCCATTAACCCCATGCAGTGCACCTTGGGCTCCTAAGCGGGCGAGAGGAGCAGAGAGGGGCTCCAGCGGCTGGTGTCAGCAAACATGAATACCTGTGGGGTGAAAGCTGGTGAGATCTGCAGGATGTCCCTGGGGACTGTGCTGGCCTTGGTTGCTTCTTCAGTGGTGAAAACTTCTGGGTTTATATGTCCAAGCAGTTCACTGTTAACCATGATTGCTTCTGCTGTTGACTGTTACAGGTAGTCCCTGCTTTTCTTCCTTGTTTCTGACATCCCTGTATGTCTCACCTTTGCTGCTCTGGATGGGGTAATATCCAAGTGGGACCTTCCTACCCTGAAAGGCCGGGGAAGCTGGTTACTCACCTGGCTTGCTCTCCCTTTTCCAGGGAGAACAACTCTTTCTAGCTGGGGAGATCCCTCTTGGCTCTGAGCAGTTTGGAAGATGGGATGATGCAGCCAGAAATGAAGCTGTCTTCTTTCTCTCTTTTTGTGGTTCTTCTCAGGTTTTTTTGTTCCACTGTGTTGCTGAAGTTTTTTGTTGATATTGTGTGAAGAGGAGGCTGGGGTCTCCTATGCTGCTGTAGTGGTCTGAAGCCTCCTCAAAAACTGCTGTTTTTGAGAGGAAACTCATTGGAGCAGATGATTAATCAATTTAAATTAGATTTTAACATTAAAAAAAATACTTCCTCTGAGAAAACTACTAAACCATTATCTGGTTTTTAATATTGACCATAGTTCAAAGTTAGTATTAATGGCCAGTGTGTAGCATTGTAAAATCTCAGATTCTATGCTTTTTTTTAAAGCCACAAAGTCACGTAAATTAGAATCATTAAATTCTAAATTTGAAACACATTCTTTTATACTGTATTCAATCTGAATATGTCTTTAATAGCACTGAGATCACTCATTTAGAATTTATTAAATTTTCCCCCATTTTATAATCTCTAATTTGAAAGCTCTTCCATGGTCAATAAAGAGTATTTAGGAAGAACATGATAGTGCCTTACTCAGAATAAGACAAGGACACAAAATCCTAATGAATCTTAATGTATGTGGAGCACTTTACACCAGCTCCCACACTCGGTTCTCATGAACAAATAAAATAAATATGATCACTTCTAGTTTACAGATAAGAAATTGGGTTAAATGAGTTATACAGTATCATATAGGTAGGAAAGACCATTTTTCTATACTGAATCAATAAATATGTACTTTTATTTGGGGAGGGTATTATAAAATTTTTTTTCTCAAAAGCCAGTCTTTGCTTATGATGATGTACACTACCTTATTTTTTAAGAAATATTGATGAAAAACAAATGTGTATAAGAATTATTTTAAACTAGCTGTGATTTTTTTCATTAATATGTAACTACTTAAAATTTTTTCCAAAAATTTGAAAAGAATGGTAATTTATCAGGGTTCAGTTATAAAACATACTTAACAGAAAGCATAATAAATGAAATAATAGAAGAGGGAGTTTTAAAATGTACAATAGCAGTTTAGAGTAGATATCATAAAAGAGCTCATTAGACCAAATGTAGATTCTGACAACTTCCTTATTGAATCATTTCTTTAAACTTAAAGACTTTGGAGAAATGTTCTGAAAAGTCCCTCAAAGATCATCTAATTTTTCCATACTTGACTTTTGAGAGTTGCTGCAAATAATCATGTTCTCTTTGAGCCTTTTCACACATCTTATTTGCTCTCTTTCCCTGTAACCTTCTCATGGCTCTTCGCTGGCAATTGTCTATTATTCTAGATCTCACACAAGCTCAACAGCTCTGCAGGTTTTCTTCAATCATTATGCAGTGCTTGTGATGATTTCTTTTTGTCGTTTTACAAATGAAGGAACAATGAAAGCGTAAGAAAAAAAATCCTTTGTAAAAAATACGTTTCCTTCTTTGTGGTGGTCCAAATTCCACTGGATATTACTCAATTTTGTCATAAACTTGTTTCATATTGTACTATGTAATATTTCATTCATATAATTCTCTGCAGCGCACTTTTCATATTTTCTCTATTCCTTTAGGCAAATTCTCCCAGTTTTTATTTTTCTTCTGTTTCCAAGGCTCTGCATACATTTTCACGTTTCATTAGTAGTTAACTTCAAAATGCAATTAGAAAGAATTCCTTTGAGGATAGCAGGTATAAACTGGCTTCTTTCTGCTCCATCCTTGTTAAAGAGCATGGGAAGATTCTTTTCAACTAAGAATGTTTAGAACAGAGGCCAAAAAGAAAATCTCTAGGCAAATTATTGCTATTTTGGCATTAGTATAGCATATGTATTGGTCATTAAATAAGTCATGCCCCTGCATTTGTCTTTTATGTTGGTTTAGCAATAGTAAGTAACCCAGCTGAAAGACAAGCTTTTGGCACCCGGATTCTTTAAAAGTAAAAATACTACATTATGCTTCAGGTTCTCTTAGTTAACAAAATATCAGATTATTTTACTCTGTGTTTAAAACTCAGCATTGAGTAGTATACATGAAACATGACTCTTGGGTTAAGAATCATGGTACACCAAAGAATTGAGGAGAGTTTTATAAAAATATGCAGGAGACTTTCTTAAAATACTCCACAAACTATGCACCAGAGTCATGCAACTTTCAGAATGCCTGTAGGATATCTCAGTGTATCAGGTATGGCAACTTCTAATTACCGGCTATTTGATTTTTTTTTTTTTGCGGTACACGGGCCTGCGCACTGTTGTGGCCTCTCCCATTGCGGAGCACAGGCTCCGGACACGCAGGCTCAGCGGCCATGGCTCACGGGCCTAGCCGCTTCGCGGCATGTGGGATCTTCCCGGACCGGGGCACGAACCCGTGTCCCCTGCATCGGTAGGCGGACTCTCAACCACTGTGCCACCAGGGAAGCCCGGCTATTTGATTTTATAAGGGCAATTATCCTGGTGAGAAATGAAGTAGAAAAATTTAAAGGTATGGACGTCTTTATGGGCATGTAAAAGAATATCCCAGGGAAGCTGCTGATGACCTTATTAATAATAAAAAGGAAACAAAATCAGAAGTATCCTGACTCTTAACAGCTGATTAGTTGTTATGTCAAGATGGTACATAATCAATGTCAGCCAAAATTTTCTAGTCGATGATTCTATGGTGAAAAGTTCTCCATATTAAGGGCCAGGGGTTGTGTAAGGAAAATTGAGAAGTCCAAGAGCAGTCCTAGGCATTCACAGGTGCCAGATAGTGTAATTGTACTCCAGAGAGGAAGAAAGATTTAGAGATTATTTCACATGGTGATGCCCCCAACTCCAACATTGATTTGATACATTGATTCACCATTATGGACTACATATTAAAGATTTATTTATTTATTTATTTATTGACAAGCAAGTTCTATTTAACTCTCAAGGAACAGAAAATCCTTGTTCATAAAACTTCTTACAGAACAAAGAAAAAAGCCAAGCCATTAAGTTTAATTTTGAAAACAAAGAACAGGTAAAAAATATTGGCTAACTTGACTTATGATATTGAAAAACACAAAGAATTCAAATCTAGCAACGTATTAAAAAATAGTACATTGTGACTAAGTTGAATTAATCATCAAAGTGAAAGGACGTTTCAGTGTTTAAAAGAATCTTTCACTGTAATTTACCACATTAATGGCAAAGAATGAGAAATTGGGTGATCACATATTAAAGATTTATGAGTGGTTGAGTGTGTACTCTGGTGCAGACTTGCTTGCTTTCAAACCCTAGCTCTACTACTTAATGACTATGTGACCTTGGACAAGTTAATCATATCACCTTTGTTCCAGTTTTCATATCTGTAAAATGGGGTCATAAGAGTATCTACTTTATAGTTTGTCGTGAGCAGTAAGGAGTGCATTGATGCAAAGCACTTAAATAGTCTAGTACATTTTCTGATACTTAATAATTTTTAGCTTTAACTATTACATTGAAATATATAGTTCTAAAATATGATTCATTACTGCAATTTCAATTTATTTCTTCTTGAGCATCTTTCTGTGTTGATTCAAAACAATTAGTCAATGCATTCTTTGACTTGATACCGTATACACTTGAGTTTCAACGTCATAGGAGCAAGGGTAGAACATGCCATAGAGTCAGGCAGGGAGCTTAATATCCCCCAGAGACACTGATAGGAGCTTTTGTTGGTAGGATCTAACAGCGTCATAGAGGAGGGCATTGGATTAGGAAACAAAAGACCTGATTTCTGGTTCTGACTCTGTCAGTGACTATTTGGTTTAGAATAAATAATAAACTTTAGTATGACATAATCATTATGGCCATGACAGGCTATATATCCTCCCATTCTAAGACTTCTATGCAAACACATATGATGCCTTCTTTGTGTACTTCAGTCCAGCAGTAACAGTAATATGCTTTCGTAAATATAATTTTCTTTTTTGGGGGGCATTGTCTCCAAAAAGTAACATTTTATTATTAAAGTTTTTTCAAATTATTATTTTTATTTAAATTATTTTAATTGAAGTATAATTGATTTACAATATTATAGTTTCAGTTGTATAATAGTGCTTAAATATTTTTGTAGATTATACTCCATTTAAAATTATTATAAAGTATTAGCTATATTCCCTGTGCTGTAAAATACATCCCTATAGCCTATCCATTTTATACAACGTGGTTTGTATCTCTCAATCCCCTACCCCGATCCTGCCTCTCCCTGCCCCCTCCCCACTAGTAACCGCCAGTCTGTTTTCTATACCTGTGAGTCTGTTTCTGTTTTGCTATATTCATTCATTTTATTAAAAAAATTTTTTTAAGCTCCATTTTTATTTTTTTCTTTTATTAAAGTACAGTTGCTATACAATAATATATGTTACAGGTACAATATAGTGATTCACAATTTTTAAAGGTTATACTCCATTTATAGTTCTTACAAAATAATTATATTCCCTGTGTTATACAATAAATCCTTGTCATTTGTTTGTTCGTTTGTCTTTTTAGATTCCACATGTAAGTGATAACATACAGTATTTGTCTTTCTCTAACTTAGTTCACTAAGCATAATACCCTCTAGGTGCATCTATGTTGTTTCAAATGGTAGAATTTTATTCTTTTTCGTGACTGAGTAATATTCCATTGTATGCATATACCACATCTTCTTTATCCATTCGTCTGTTCATAGACACTTAGGTTGCTTTCATATTTTGACTATTGTAAATAATACTGCTATGAACATTGAGGTGCATGTATCATTTCGAATTAGTGTTATTTTCTTTGGATGTATACCCAGGAGTGGAATATCTGGATTGTATGGTAGTTCTATTTTTAGTTTTTTGAGGAACCTCAATACTATTTTCCATAGTGGCTGCACCAATTTCCATTTCCATTAGTAGTGTGCTAGGGTTCCCTTTTTCCCGTATCCTTGCCAACATTTGTTATTTGTGGACTTTTTGTTGATAACCATTCTGACAGGTATGAAGTGATATCTCATTGTGGTTTTGATTTGCAGTTCTCTCATGATTTGTGATGTGGAGCATCTTTTCATGTGCCTATTGTCCATCCATATGTCTTCTGTGGGAAAAGCCTGTTCAGGTCCTCTGCCCATTTTTTTTTTTTTTTGCGGTATGCGGGCCTCTCACTGTTGTGGCCCCTCCCGTTGCGGAGCACAGGCTCCGGACGCGCAGGCTCAGCGGCCATGGCTCACGGGCCCAGCCGCTCCGCGGCATGTGGGATCTTTCCGGACCGGGGCACGAACCTGTGTCCCCTGCATCGGCAGGCGGACTCTCAACCACTGAGCCACCAGGGAAGCCCCCTCTGCCCATTTTTAAATCAGACTGTTTGTTTTTTTTGATATTGGGTTGTATGAGCTGTTTATATATATTGGATATTGGGCATATCATTTGCAAATAATCTCTTATTCAGTAGGTTGTCCTTTCATTTTGCTGATGGCTTCCTTGCTGTACAAAGGCTTTAAAAGTTTTATTAGGTTCCATTTGTTTATTTTTAATTTCTTACTTTTGTCTTAGGAGACAGGTACCCCCCTGTCAAATATAGCTATGATTTATGTTAAAGAGTGTTTTGCCTACATTTTTTTGTTTTTTTCTTGTTCTTTCCTTTGAAACAAATTTCTCTGTCTTCTCATTTTGCTTAACTTTCTCTGTCTCTATGAAGTTAGGTGAAACACTTACCTATTGTGGTCTTGAAGGAGTGTTCTTGTGTGGGAGTGTCCCTTTACAGTCTGCATGCGCCCAGTGG
Source organism: Globicephala melas (assembly GCF_963455315.2). Taxonomy (NCBI): domain Eukaryota; kingdom Metazoa; phylum Chordata; class Mammalia; order Artiodactyla; family Delphinidae; genus Globicephala; species Globicephala melas. The sequence goes on along the minus strand of NC_083318.1, from coordinate 26,247,224 downwards.
GTTTGGTGGGAGAACTGGATCTGACATGAGCATGAGTCACGTCTTTCCCCAGGGTGTACTGGCATCTGTCACCTTGGTAGGAGGTAGGGCTGCAGATGAAGGGGCTAGAGCCAGAGTCAGGTGTGAGCCTGGGTTTCTCCTCTGCTCAGTGGCCAACATCACCCTATAGGGGAGAGGGGCAGGCCTACACTGCTGGAGCAGAAGCCCTGAGGGTCAGGTCTCAGCTGGCTCTGTTCTCTCTAGGTGTGTGCTCTCTCCCCTCTCAACATAAGCACCTTTGCCCCAGAGGGGAATAGTGCTGGAGCAAGTGGGCACTCAGCATGTGTTGGAGCGTGAGCTGAGGCAATCTGAGCACCATTCAGAGCGCTGGGCCACTTCCGATCTGCTGTGTCCATGAGCACCAGTAATGGCTGCCCTCGCCCCATTGAGATGCCACGTCAGGTCTGATCTGGCCCCATCCCCTATAACTTCATACTGTCCTTGGCCACGGCAGCCTGTGCTCTAGTGTGAAGGTATGCCAAGGAGCAAGTGGGTCCAGAGCAGGGGCTCAGTTCGGGCAGTTGCGGGAAACCAGTCAGAATCCTGAGCGATTTCAATTTACTTCCTCTGTCGTGTTTTGGGAATAAGCAAATATGTGCATGCTCTTCACAAGCAGAGTCTGTGTTTATTACAACCCTCCTATAAGTCCCGTTGGTTTTCGAAACAGCTAAGGGGACTTATCCTCCTGGTGTTGGACCCTAGGGCTGGGGCACCCAATACGTGGATTGAACCAGTGACTCCCTAGGTAGAATCTGTGAGTCTGTGTAATCTTCCTCCTCTTCTGTGTCCTCTCCCGGAAGCACTGGTCCTGACCTGTTTGCTTCTCTTCCCGTCCTACCCAATTCCTCATGGATCTTTCTTATAGTCTTTGTTGTAGAAGAATCTTTATGCCAGTCTCCAGTTAGTTTTCAGTGAGAATTGCTCCACATGTAGATGTATTTTTGATATGTTCATGGCGCGATGCGACCTCTGTGTCCTCCTACTCTGCCATCTTGATCTCCTTCTCCCATAAATATAATTTTCAATGCTGATGCTGTATAAGTTTTCAAAGTTCTTTTAAAAACATTTTAATAGTAACTACCTTAAACAATTATATTGGGCTGGTCAAAAAGTTCATTCTGGTTTTTCTGTAAGATGAACGAACTTTTTGGCCAACCCAATATTACATGAATTTATGCATGGCAACTTCGCTCTTAAATCATTACACTTAAAATTTCTCCATCATCATTTAGTTTTAAGTAGAAGTAATCATTTTGCATCAATTCATTCACCCAATGCTTTAGTTTTATATTCTCCCCCTCTGCCCCCTCTTTTTCATGTTTATTCAATGTTGAATATACACTATGGGTTGAGAATTATGATGTTACACATATCATTTTATTAAATAGCTTCAGTTTTTTTACAACACTGTCTAATCCCCGCAAGAGTATAGGAAAGAAACAAATCATCAAAGGTAACTTTAAAACAAGAAAGAAGGGCTTCTCTGGTGGCGCATTGGTTGAGAGTCCGCCTACCGATGCAGGGGATACGGGTTCGTATCCTGGCTCTGGGAAGATCCCACATGCCGCAGGGCGGCTGGGCCCGTGAGCCATGGCCGCTGAGCCTGCGCGTCCGGAGCCTGTGCTCCGCAACGGGAGGGGCCACAACAGTGAGAGGCCCGCGTACCGCAAAAAAAAAAAACAAGAAAGAAGAAGATAACATATGCATTTAAAGAAGCAAAGTTTGATTGTGAACATGAAATGAACTTTGAATTTATGAAAGGAAAGAAGACAATATTTTTACAGAAAGAAAAGCAGGGACTAAGAATCCCTTGCACTTACAAATTCTAGTCACATTGCTCTTGCTACAATTTTTAAGTTTAAGGCAAGAGTCCATTAAATGTTACTGACAAGATCTGATTAAAAATTGACACAGACATAGGCATTTAATGGCTGGCACTTACACTACTCTTAATTTCCTATCTCTCTAAAGAATGTATGAGAAGGAAAGTCTTATTGAATGAAATCTAGGCCAAGCAAGCAAATGGTGGTGGGATTTCTTTTAGATGAAGTAATTTAAAATTGAGATTTCTCAGAGAAGTATTTTTTCCTTGCAGACTTTTATAACAGTATCCTTAAAATCTGGTCATGGCAAACTGGAGAAAATGATCCTTTAAAACCTAAAATTATGCTCAATTCACTTCTTTGAAATCAGTTCTGGGAAAATATCCATATCATTTTGGAATAGCAAACAGATTTGTCTGGTGGAATTTTGCCAGAAAAGAAGTACTGTAGGCATGTTATGCTCTATTGTGGAAACATGAAGCATCCCTGTCTGCTAATGATTCATGAACAGGAAGATGAGGCATCCTTGCAGCTATTACCTCCTCTCTTAAGCTGAAATACCATGCTGTTCACATCATTGCACATATGTTCATGTTGGTTTAAATGTGTTGTCATTGTATATTATTATGCACAATGGTTAGCCTCCTATTTGAAAAAAACAAAACAAAACAAAAAACCATTATATCACATAGCACTAAGTATTTTAGCTATTACTTCAACCTAGCTGAACTTCTACATTAAAATTACCTTGGTTATGTTACTAGGTTACATTTTATCTAAAAGAAAAGCAAGGCTTTGTAAGACTTGCTTAATTCTCTGTCCATTTAATAGCTAGACATTATTATTATAATGGATAGCATTAGTAATAACAATTATCATATAATTGACAGTTACAGGAAGATAGCCAATGTGTTCATTCTATGGTATTAAATAAGGCACCTTGCTTCCATTATCTCATTTAATCTTTCAAACATTCCCCAAATGTATATGTCATACTTATTTTACATATGAGGAAACTGCAGCACAGAGAGGTTAAGCAGTGTGCCCAAAGTCACACAACTAACAATTAGCAGAGCTGTGATTCAAACACAGGTAAACTTTAATACAGGTTAAAGCTATAGGAGAAGGCTTATTGGAGGAAGTGGCTCTTAAAGTGTTTTAAAAACTAGTCATGAGTTGATGGGGAAAATACATTTCTGATATGTGGAATAATGTGGCCACCAAAGAGGGCCACTAAGGCAGAAAACGTGTGGGAAATATATTTGTATGAGCAAACTGGAGAGATGGATAGTAAAGAATGCAGAGAAAAATCCTATGTTACTCAAACAATAAAATGATTGTCTTTGCAAGAAAAAATTAATTAGTATCAGGCTTTAATATAATTCTTTGGAAAAAGTGTCTCTAAAGTTTTGAGGGGAAAATATTATTTGAAGAAGAGTACCTATATTTCACATAGGAGACAGATTGAAAGGCATTCTCAGAAATTTGTGAAATGAGAAAGAACACCACTCCCACAGTTGCCCTGGAGAAGTGAAAAAGAAAAGGAAAACCCTGAAAAAATATGCTAACTGAGAAAAAGAAAACCCTCACGATTGGGAAAGGTGTAGCATAGTAGAAAGAAATGGATGATGAGACCAGTAAAACTTAAAGCTGTTGTCTGTAAGTTGTTAATATTATTACAAAACAATGCAACTGTCAAATAGTTCATAAAAGTAAAGGTAAGTAGTGTAAAGTAATAATAAAATCTGGAGCTAAGTTCTTGAATCACTCCAACAAAACAGCAAGACAAAGAAGTATGAGGGAGGTGATTAGGGATAAAATTAAGTTTTATGTTAAAATGGGGATGTGAGTAGTTATTGCTTCTTTATTTATAATATGAGAGAAATACATGTTCACATTTAAGAAATATGAAGATAATTACTAATAGAATTAAAAACAAGATATAGAACTCCTAAATCATTAAAGAAAAAGCATGAACTCAGAAACCATGTTCAATACATGAAGATAAAAATAAAAGTTAAAGAAACATAAAAACTACTAAGGATAAAGCAGAAACTAACACACCCTTGTAAAGCAATTATACCCCAATAAAGATGTTTAAAAAAAAAAAAACTACTAAGGAAATATAAAATAAAATCACAAATAAGCAAGCTTATACACTTTTAAAATAAATATGATTGAGCACAAATTTTTATTAAGAGAAATGTTATAAAATAATTCAATGGTATACTATTATGAAACAAAAATCAAATGTTAAACTAAAGGAAAATTAAAATAAATATTGCAAATATTACCCAGTCATTGAAAGCAGAAAGAAATCAAGGGCAGCAGTAATAGTAACAGATCATATAATAATTCAGTGGAAAAGAATTAAAAATGTCAAAGAGAATTGTGTATATTTGAAATTGTCCAATCTACAATTAAGATATAGCAATCACAAACATTCATGTTTCAAATAACATAGTTCCAAAATGTGTAAAGCAAGAAATATTAAAAGTACAAAAAAGTAAAAGAAGGGGAAGAAGTTCCAAGCAAATAACATAGGAGGTTTTAACCTGAGTCTAATATATATATATATATATATATATATATATACATTAAAATTCTCTTTTATCTGGGTTTTTGTGCTTGTCCAGTATTTTCACATCTGTTACCTAAAACTATCTTTAAATATGTGAAAGGCCTGTAAACAAAGATCCACTGGTTATTACTGTGGTCCATGCTCCTAAAAAGGTGGAATAGGTAAGGTGGGCTAGAGACAAATATAAAAAACAAACGTATTTTCTAGTTACAAAGGCTCTTAGTTGCGATTTGTAGTAGGTCTGAGTACAATATAAACCAAATAACATTGCACATGAAGTAATTCACTTCTGTTAAAACTTTTGTATGCTGTTCTGGGTGACGGGTGGGGACTATCAGTGGTATTTAATATCACAAAAGAAATATAGTTGTGTTCATTTTTTTAATCTAATATTTCACTTATTTTCCATTTCCATTCCTATTGGGGATGGATTCTCTTTTACAATAAGTATTTTAACACCTATTTCCCCAAATCTGTGGCTGCTGAATGCTGAACCAGTGTAACAATATCAGCCACAGTCAGACCATAGACACAGAGGACTCAGATTAAATTGTCTGATTAAAGAAACTAGAATAAGAAACATACTTGTCAGTACCAGCTGAATGGGTTAGGAGTGTTGTGAGACAAGCAGAAAAAGAACCAGATAAGAAAGGTCAAACTTTAAAATGCCCTAGGTCCTAAGTGAGAAGCAGCTAAATCCTGATATCAGAATTATATTTTGTACATTCTTTATAGTTACTATATATAACCACAGATAGTAAATTATATATAATTCTTAATGTAGAGTGTAAGTTCAGTAAGAATTAAAGCATTTGTTTTTAGGTGGTGAAATGAACTGGGAGGATTCTGCCACCAAGAGTGAGGAAAATTGAGGTTAATAGCATTCCTTAAAGAACAGTCTTAATGAGGCTTTTGTGTTAAAGAGGTTTCCATTTTCTGCCTCATTTCATAAAGACAATAAAGAAGTTTCCAAGATCAGTTATTTCATAGTCAAGAAAAACTAACCATATACTACTCTCTGTGGAGGAGCACAATCTCTCCTTATATGTAGAACCTGGTTACTTGTTGGGCTTGGCATTGAAGTGAGTGGAGTCTTTGTCTTCAGGCTCTGAAAGCTCAATTCATCCATCCTCCCTGTCGCTAGAGCTGTCACACTGAGACTATTCTAGAAAGGTATATTCTCTAAGGTCTTGAAACTCAGAGCAAAAGAAATCACAACAAAGTTTCAAAGTCCAAGTTCAGTATTTCTCACACGGTCAAAAAAGAACCAGTTTCAGAGTAATTTTAGAAAATGTTAAAGCAAATGGTTCATTTGCCATATACTGGGACAGGCAGTGCATGCTTCTACATAGATCTAAGCTCCATTACACAGTCATCCCTTTGCAGAATTTCATGTTTATAGCATTTAAGTGGGGTAATTTCTTTACCTGTAGAAAGTTGTTGATTATTCTCAGATGAAGAAAAGCATGGGAATTGGAATAAAAATTGTTCTTCATTCTGAAAAAAAGCATGGTTTGATACCATATAGTTTAAATATGGTATACCTATACTGTATGATAGTGAAAGAATGAAAGGAAAGATGTGCCTATACCAGATATAAATTGCAATTTAACTTGATATAAAATATTTGATTTTGTGAGAGAAAGTATGAAATTGAATTTATCAATACAATGAGCTTTAATTTTAAAATCGTTAGCTCCAATTTCTCTCCACAAATACATTTTTTAATGACAGGAGAAAGCAATAAGTGAATTTGTAATTAAGAAGGTGCATATTCAAAGAGACTTTTTTCTTTATCATGCATGTTTCACTACTTATGTACTATGAAAAGTAATTGTCAGTATTTGTTTTTAGTTATTATACTGACATTCTATTACTCTTTTCCAATTCCAATATCAATTAAATGAAAGCTTTGCATATGTATTTTTATTGTGATCCTTTCAAAGTTACCAGTTATTTCTTGTATTAATTCCTCTGTTAGATTAAAACCACCAAATATAGGTAGGTAAATCATACTTCCCTTACAGTTTAGAAAGTGGCATTTACACTGGCAAATCTCTCAACTATCATCTATTGAGTTTAACAAGGCCATCAGTAATTGTTCAATGGTGTAATCATTTTCTAATATGTTCTTTACTAGCATGCCATAATATATAAAACCCAGAGGACTAAAAGGAATTTACAGTGAAATAGCATGAAATTAACTTGATAAGCCTTTCCATTCATCTTCAATAACGTTTTTTTTAACTTTAAACACTGGTGACTCTGTTTCAACATTGTGGAATAAGAGAAGTATTTTTCCACTCTAGTTAAATAATGTCATGATATTGTAGATTCTTCTGAGAAGCTGTACACATCTGTGCCTGACTGTGTTTAATGGGCTCAGGAAATGTGGGAAAAATGCCTTCCTTGTATTATTGACTACAACTTACATATTTCAAGTTGACTATTACATAGGACTTCTAAATATTTATTTATTTTTTCCTTTAAAGAAGAATGCTGAGATGGAGAGAAATATCTTTAAGAATTTTCTTCATTTGGTTTCAAAAAAAAGCATGAGGAATTTAATTCTAATGTTTTAAAAACTCTATCATAAAGAAAATGATAAGGGAATAATTCCATTCTCAAAGTAAACACCGGTATATTCGGGAAAATGTTAATAGGATATATATAACTTTGTATGAAGAGGGGACAGTCCTTCTCCAAATAATGCACATTATTTCTTTCTATTTCCTTAATTATTTTAATCAGAAAAAAGAACTAGAGTTCAGAATCAGGGTTGAATTCAGAGAGAGGAAATAGAAAATTATCAGGGGTGAGGTAATATGTAGACCCTCCCTAAATGCTACAAAATAATAATGAAACTTATGAATGTATTATTTAATTTTGTGAAATAATTTATAGCTTTCTTTATTCACTTCTCTTCTGTAACTGCAAAATCCCAAAAAGCAAATGATTAACAACTACAAAAAACATTGCAATCTGAGAAGGAACTGAGAAAACTGAGGGGCACAATAATTTTAGTACTACATTTGAACAGATTTGGGAAGGCAAAAAGAATTTAAAATATCAGACAAAAATATAATCTCAGAAGAAATAGAAAATACAAATTTTCAGTCAGCAATTTTCCCAGCACCCAGAAATAAACTTCTCTGATTGCTGTGGCTAGGACTTCCAAAACTATGCTGAATAATAGTGGCAAAAGTGGACATCCTTGTCTTGTTCCTGTTCTTAGAGGAAAGGCTTTCAGTTTTTCACCATTGAGAATGATGTTTGCTGTGGGTCTGTCATATATGACCTTTATTATATTGAGGTAGGTTCCCTCTATGCCCACTTTCTGGAGAATTTTTATAATAAATGGGTGTTGAAGTTTGTCAAAAGCTTTTTCTGCATCTCTTGAGATGATCATATGGTTTTTATTCTTCAATTTGTTAACATGGTGTATCACATTGATTTATCTGCATATATTGAAGAATCCTTGCATCCTGGGATGAATCCCACTTGATCATGGTGTATGATGCTTTTAATGTGTTGTTGGATTTGGTCTGCTACTATTTTGTAGAGGATTTTTGTGTTATGCTCAGCAGCGATATTGGCCTGTAATTTTCTTTTTTTGTAATATCTTTGCCTGGTTTTTGTATCAGTGTGGTGGTGGCCTCATAGAATGAGCTTGGGAGTGCCCCTCACTCTGCAATTTTTTGGAAGAGTTTGAGAAGGATGGGTGTCAGCTCTTCTCTAAATTTTGATGGAATTTGCCTGTGAAGCCATCTGGTCTTGGACTTTCGTTTGTTGGAAGATTTTTAATCACAGGTTCAATTTCAGTGCTTGTGATTGGTCTGTTCATATTTTCTATTTTTTCCTGGTTCAGTCTTGGAAGGTTGTACTTTTCTAAACATTTGTCCATTTTTTCTAGGTTCTCCATTTTATTGGCATATAGTTGCTTGTAGTAGTCTTTTATGATCCTTTGTATTTCTGTGGTGTCTGTTGTAACCTCTCCTTTTTCATTTCTCATTCTGTTGATTTGAGTCCTCTCCATTGTTTTCCTGATGTGTCTGGCTAAAGGTTTATCAATTTAGTTTATCTTCTCAAATAACCAGCTTTTAGTTTCATTGATCTTTGCTATTAATTTCTTCATTTCTATTTTATTTATTTCTGCTCTGATCTCCATGATTTCTTTCCTTCCACTAACTTTGGTGGGTTTTTGTTGTTGCTGTTTTTCTTCTTCTTTCTCTAGTTACTTTAGGTGTAAGGTTAGGTTTTTTGTTAGAGATTTTTCTTGTTTCTTGAGGTAAGATTGTATTGCTACAAACTTCCCTCTTAGAACTGTTTTTGCTGCATCCCATGTTTTGGATCATTGTGTTTTCATTATCATTTGTCTCTAGGTGTTTTTTTTTTTTTTTCTCTTTGATTTCTTCAGTGATCTCTTGGTTATTTATAACATATTGTTTAGCCTCCATGTGTTTGTATTTTTTACAGATTTTTTCCTGTAATTGATATCTAGTCTCAGCGTTGTGGTCAGAAAAGATACTTGATATGATTTCAGTTTTCTTAAATTTACCAAGGCTTGATTTGTGACCCAAGATATGATCTATCCTGGAGAATGTTCCATGTGCACTTTTGAAGAAAGTGTATTCTGCTGCTTTCTGATTGAATGTCCTATAAATGTCTGTTAAGTCTATCTGGTTTCATGTGTCATTTAAGTCTTGTGTTTCCTTATTAATTTTCAGTCTGGATGATCTATCCATTGGTGTAAGTGGAGTGTTAAAGTCTCCCACTTTTGTTGTATTACCAGCAATTTCCCCTTTTATGGCTTTTTGCATTGGCCTTATGTATGAGGTTCTCCTATGTTGGATGCATAAATATTTACAGTTGCTCTATTTTCTTCTTGGATTGATCCCTTGATCATTATGTAGTGTCCTTCTTTGTCTCTTGTAATAGTCTTTATTTTAAAGTCTATTTTGTCTGATATGAGTATTGCTACTTTAGCTTTCTTTTGATTTCCATTTGCAGGGAATATCTTTTTGTCATCCCCCTCACTTTCAGTCTGTATGTGTTCCTAGGTCTGAAGTAGGTCTCTTGTAGACAGCATATATACAGGTCTTGTTTTTGTATCCATTCAGCCAGTCTGTGTCTTTTGGTTGGAGCATTTAATCCATTTACATTTAAAGTAATTATCAGTATGTATATTTCTATTATAATTTTCTTAATTGTTTTGGGTTTGTTATTGTAGGTCTTTTCCTTCTCTTGTGCTTCCTACCTAGAGAAGTTCCTTTAGCATTTGTTATAAAGCTGGTTTAGTGGTGCTGAATTCTCTTAGCTTTTGCTGGTCTGTAAAGCTTTTGATTTCTCTGTTGAATCTGAATGAGATCCTTGCTGGGTAGAGTAATCTTGGTTGTAGGTTTTTCCCCTTCATCACTTTAAATATGTCCTGCCACTCCCTTCTGGCTTGCAGAGTTTCTGTTGAAAGATCAGCTCTTAACCTTATATGGATTCCCTTTTATGTTATTTGTTGTTTTTTCCTTGCTACTTTTAATATTTTTTCTTTGTAGTTAATTTTTTTTTAGTTTGATTAATATGTGTCTTGGAGGGTTTCTCTTTGGGTTTATTCTATATGGCACTTTCTGCACTTCCTGGACTTGGGTGACTATTTCGTTTTCCATATTCAGGAAGTTTTTATGTATAATCTCTTCAAACTTTTTCTTAGACCATTTCTCTTTTTCTTCTTCTGGGACCCCTATAATTTTAATTTTGGTGCATTTATTGTTGGCCAGAGGTCTCTGAGACTGTCCTCATTTCTTTTTTTTCTTTTTTCTTTATTCTGCTCCACACCAGTTATTTCTACCATTCTATCTTCCAGCTCACTTTTCCATTCCTCTGCCTCAGTTATTCTGCTATTGATTCTTTCTAGCATATTTTTTCATTTCAGTTATTGTGTTGTTCATCACTGATTGTTCTTTAGTTCTTCTAAGTCCTTGTTAAACATTTCTTGTATCTTCTCTATCTGTGCCTCCATTCTATTTCTGAGATCTTGGATCATCTTTATTATCATTACTCTGATTTCTTTTTCAGGTAAATTGCCTATTTCCTCTTCATTTATTTGGTCTTGTGGGTTTTTACCTTGTTCCTTCATCTGCAACGTATTTCTCTGTCACCTCATTTTGTCTAACTTACTGTGTTTGTGGTCTCCTTCCCTCAGGCTGCAGGGTCATAGTTCCTCTTGCTTCTGTTGTCTGCCCCCTGTGGGTGAGGTTGGTCCAGGGACTTGTGTAGGCTTCCTGGTGGGAGGCACTGGTGCCTGCTCTCTGGTGGGTGGAGCTGAGTCTTTTCCCTCTGATAGGCAGGGCCTCATCAGGTGGTGTGTTTTAGGGTGTCTGTGAGCTTATTACAACTTTAGGCAGCCTGTCTGCTTATGAGTGGGGCCGTGTTCCTGTCTTGCTGGTGGTTTGGTGTGAGGTATCCAGTACTGGAGCCTGCAGGCAGTTGGGTGGAGCCGGGTCTTTGTGTTGAGATGGATACCTCCAAGAGAGTGCATGCTGATTAATATTCCCTGGGCCTGGGAATTCTCTGGTGGTCCAGCATCCTGGACTTGGTGCTCCCACCCCAGAGGCCCACCCCCAACCCCTGGCCAGGGAACCAAGAGCCTACAAGTCACTCAGTGTGGCCAGAGTAAAAGAAAATAAAAAGGAAAAACCCAAACAAAACCCAAGACAAATAGCAAAAACAACAACAACAAAAAGCAACAACACAGAAGAAAAAGGAGAAAAGAAAAAAGAAAACAAACAGAAACCAAATCCAAGACGAATTATAAAAACAAATCCAAACAAAGAGAAACAAACAAAGAAACAGACAAAAGCAAACCAAAAAAACCAAGAGAACAAAGAGCTCAAAAATGAAAACAATCAATAAAGACTAACAAAAAAACCCCACAAAAATAGAAAGCAAACTAAAAAAAAAAAGCTAAGAAAACATAAAACAAACACACAAAACAGTAAAAAAAGAAGAGAACAGAGAGAAGAAAAAATACAAAACAGCAAAAAAGTTAAGTAAAAATAGAAAAATAAAAAATGTGTACAAAATTAAAAAATAAAATAAAAAATGATAAAAACAGCAACAACTGAACAAAACGAAACAGAAAAAAAGAGTAATAGTAATATGAATATTTTCCTGGGGCCTCTGCTGTCAAGTGTCCTTGTTCCCACTGTGAGTCACAGCCAACCCCAGGAAGCTCTGCAATACCTCTAGGTAGGTCTCTGGACCCGCTGTTGGCACTGTGGGGGCAGCTCAGACTCTGAGTTGGCCCAGCTCCCACGTGTACTTGCCCCCAGATTCCACTGCTGCTAAACCTAGACCAGTGTCAGTTGCGAGAACACTTGTATATTCAGATATTCCACAGGCGCAGGATTTACCAAGCTGATCGTGGGGATTTAATCTGAGGCTTGTGCAGCCACACAGAGAGATTTCCATTCCTCCTCCTCAGTTTCTCTGCCCCTGGGGCTCAGCTTTGGTTTTGGCCCCGCCTCTGCATGTGAGTCAGACCCTCTGGCATCACAGACCCTCCGGCATCTGTTTCCTGCCTAGGCAAGAGGGAGTGAAAGCAGCAGCTGATTGGGGCACATTTACTCACTCAGGTTGGGGAGGGGTGCGGTGGCCACAGCTGGGGTGGCGCAAAGTGCCTGTGGCAGCAGAGACCGGCAGGCAGTTGCAACAGACTGTGTCGCGTTTGCTCTGGTGGGAGTCCCTCCCAGTGCCCATAGAGGCAGGGACTGGCGTATGGTGGTGGTGGTAGCCCCGCCTCTTGTGCGCCAGTCAACAATGGCGCCTTGTTTCCTAGACAGACCACGCTTCCTCTAGGGGCACTCCTGCTCATGGAACCCTTCACTCCCATCCTCTCTGTTGTGTCCACGCAGCCAACAGTGGTCCTCTCTCTGGACCTGCTCTCCTAACTCCACACTTTAGCACTCAGCTCCTGCCAGCTTTAGCAGATTCCTGTCTCAGGCAGGCATGCCCAGGGCTGATTCCCAAGGAGGTTTTGGTATGGGTGGCACTCAGGACCCCTGAGCCTGTGTGGACAGAGGAGGCCTTGGACTGAGGGGTGGTGAGCCTGCTCAGATGGGTGTCCCTCCCAGTTCCCTCAGAGGCAGAAGTCGGTGGGTGGGGAAAGGGGTAGCAATGGCAGCCTCGCCCCTTGTGTGCCACTCAACAATGATACCTTGCTTCTATAGTGTCCCTGGTTTCTTCTGTAAATTATCCCAGCTGTGGAGCTCCTTACTCCCGTCCCTTTAGGCTGTATTTCACAGCCACTAGCTGTCCCCTCCCTGTGTCCGTGCTCCAAATCCCACTTTCCAGTACGCAGCCCCACTCCAAAACAGAAGACACACGGCTCAAGCCGGGGTACACAGGGCTGCGGCACACGCCAGGCACATAGTTCTTACTTTGTCCCACCTTCCACACCATCCGCTGCGCTCCCCTTCGATCCCCTGGAGGTTCCTTCCTGTCCCAGCTGATTCCCCACCGTGAGGAGGTTTTTCTGAGTATGGGAACCGCTCCTCACCTTCAGCTTCCTGCCAGGGGTGCTGATTCCTTTTTTGATTCCTCTTTTCTTTCTTTCATCCTACCCAGTTGTGAGGGGATTTTTTTCTTGTCCTTTTAAGTGTCTGAAGTCTTCCGCTAATGTTTAGCAGGTGCCCTGTGAGAATTATTCCATTTGTAGATGTATTCTTGAGGTACTTGTGAGGAGATATGAATTCCGTATCCTCCTATTCCACCATCTTTACTTCTCCCCTTCCCATCCCCTGCTTTGCATAAACCATTATCACAGAGGTTTGCTCGTTATTTCTAGTTACTTCTTTGTGATTTTTCTGTTAAAATGTTTCCTAACCAGCTGTTTTACTATATAGGAAAGCAAATTTTACCCCAGCATTGGAGTGAAATTGGGGTAACCTAAGGTTAGCTGATTTCTCAAGAGTTCTTAGGTGGATTACCAGGGGGATACAATTCATACTACAGAATAGCATATTGAGTAATGCAGTAGGGCAGTGAGTAAAATAACTGTTGGGAATCTCCTGGTGTTAATTATGTAGACAAAGTTTATGCTTCTGCACAAGTAAAAATGGATCAAGCAAGATATGTACATTATTTTCTTACTGTGTCAGGGTGTTGATTTGTTCTGTCTACAGAGTTCCAGCTAGAGAAAAAGACACCAGGGTATGAGACGGTTGATACCTCCAGAGGAGCATGATGTGTAGGTAGGAGCAGAAAGTCTACCATGGAAAAATTTTAAGCCCTGTGCAAAGAAAATAACCAAAGCCATTTGCAGCTGAACTCATAAGCTGCAATAAAATGATAAAATGTAACAAAGCTGTAGCAATTATCATATTAATTTACCCATATATTTTTCTAATCCCTTTCACATACATCATTACAGCAATATACCCAGAGGTAGTAATTACAGGAAATTTCCAAGTCCTTTGTCAGAAACTCAGAAGACTTTGGCCCATTCAAAGTCTTACTACATTAGCAGAAGCTGTGTAAATGGGCCATTCTGTAGTTAGAAGGCAAGACCTATTGGCTTTGGTTCAGTTTTTAAGTGACAAGGGAAATTTCTTACTGGGTTTAATTGACTGTAAATTGCTATTTCTGTTTAACCAGAGCACGTGAGTTTTGTAAAATACAATGCTTAAAGTATATAACTAACCATTATCCAAATGTGAAGTGGGAACTGATATCCTTGCTTAACAGGGCAATAGTATCTGTCACTTTTTAGATTGAGAATATTTCACTTTTATGAAAAAATGGAATTTTTGCAGATTATATTATATGAAAATATATTGCTGCCCATAAAATAAGTAAAACCATACTATTTAATATTTTTAAGTTATTTCAAATATCAGAATTCAACTGTTAGTTAATTGGCATATAATTGGCACCTAAGAGTCTATAACTAAATCAGGTCTGGATGCTTAGTTTCTTAGTGTTTTGATACACAGGTAAATAAAAGGAAATAGAAAGAAAATTGTACTTTATATGAAAAAATTACTTCACATAAAGCAAAAGTTATACAATTATAATTTGACCTAGATCTTTGAAATTTAAACTCCTATAAAGGTAAAACGACTTTTTTTTTTTTTTTAGCTTTGAGGAGGAGTCTGAGAAAGGCTGTTAAAATATGCATTTATTTTCATATTATAATCAACACCATCAATAGCATTAAAGGTCCACTGAGAACATATCACTGAAGTTGATCAACTTATAATGGATAAAAATTTGAGACAGCTATATATATTAATGTAATGGCTTGGATATTAGTTAGGATATTAATTGAAAAACAGTATTTGAAGCAGAAGGAATTTAATAAAGCTAATTGGTTACATATGTGATAAAAGAATTAAGAAGCCATCAGATTGGTGTGGCAACTTAGATTTAACAACTGCAGGAAGCCACCATCCCTAGGCTGGAGTGACACAGAGCAGAGGTAGTTTTATCAAAGCTTAGAGCACACGGTCACCTGTGATAATATGCAATCATAATGGGCCTATCAGTTGGAGTTGAAGAGAGAGAAAAAATGAATTGGGAATGCCAACTATGGCCCAGAGGAAGGAATATGGCTGGCTCCCTCTCTCTTTCTTCCCTCTTTCCAATGACCTACAGTGTTTTCCTGAGTCATAACCAGCCAGGAGCCAAGAGACATGGAAGCCTGGAAATGCAGCTGGCAGGACTCAGTTCCTCCCATTCCTACAGCCACCTTACCTCCACGATACAATAGCAAGCAAAGAAAGAAGCAAGGAAAGGATCTCAGTGCAAACAGAACAAGGAAGAACCAAGATTATTAAGTAAATCATATAACTGATGAGCCAAAGGCAAAGGTTTCACACATCCCTCATATATTAACTCTTTATTGGTACTTGAACATTTAGAATATGGTAATAAAATTTCTAGGATATCTAATTTTTTCCTATTGTTTACTTAAATTTGGAAAGGAAGGTAAACATAGATTTTGCAAAATATATAGAGAAAAATTATAAATTTTATCTTCTTTAAAATTTTATAATACCATGTAAACTTTTTAATGGAACTGTGATTTACTATTTCTTGGTTGAAGAGAGAAAAATCTCCTAAAATAAAAGGACGAGGGAAGGTCAAAGGATTGAGGGTAGACCTATGTTTTTTGCCACTGCATTAAGAAGTTGTGAGGGAGGTCATAGCTCCACCGTAGAATGCAGCAGGGTGATGCAGCTCCACTGTGATCTGACTAGTATCATAACCAGAAAGGAGAGCATGTAGAGTCACACCTCATACATGACAGAGAAGGCTAGACAGCAGAGAAGCTGGAAACCAAAGTTAGAAATTAATGGTACAGTTTCACTACAAAGAGAAATGTGCTTGTACAGATTAAGTTGCCCTTCAAATGTTCTGGTTTCTTCCTGAGGCTCCCAGGATCACTGAACTGGGGAAGTGAAATGTTATCAACCAGCCTCCAATTGAAACTTTATATCTGGGAATCCAGTTCTAATAGCAACCAGGTGGTCGGCAAATGGTTCTAAGAGCCCTCAGCCCTCTGGCTGACATCTGGCTTGGATAAATCACTCTCTATTGTAGGATGAGTCAACAGAGGAGAAAAACACCCCAACAAACTGAGGGTATGGAAATACTTTTCAACATTAAAAGGAATATAATTTAGAAGATGTGGTAAAAACATATACTTGGTAAAGATTTATTACAGAAAAATTGAAATACATTTTAAAAACTTTCTGCATGGAGCTAGTAAAAAAATTCAAGGGATTAGACTTTATGAAAAGAGCAAGGAACTATCCATTTAATATAAAAGGTGGAAGTAAAAAAAGAAACGGGAGATAAGAAAATATTGCAATTTTTAGTACAAAGCTAAAAATAGAATTGAAATCTGCATTAAACACTGAAGAACAGAATATTATATAAAATTAAATCAGCGATATAATAAACAAACTTGATAGATGTGAAGTGAAATATGATATGATAGAAGAAAGATAATGATAAGATTATTATGGATAAAGAAGACTTAATTTATTGATCTAATATAAGAAAAAGATTGTATTTCTGAATGAGAAAACAAAGTAAATACACAAAATCAGCAATGCAAAATACAATAAAAGGAATATATTCTGAAATAAGGAATACCTGAATGTGATTTAAAATTTTTCCTTATTTAGCAGGAAAAATTATTATGGTTAATTTTTTTTGTTTCAAGAATATGAAATAATTAGTCAAGCATACAAGAAATTTAGATGCAAGAATTTAGCTTTGATATGTCTTTGTATCTCCAGTACCTCTAATTGAGCCTGCCATGTTATCCCCATTTTATAGAGGATACACCAAGATTAGAAAAATTAAATAACTTTCTTAAAGTTCTGCAACATCTGCTCCACAAATATTACCTTGGTAAAGCTGGAAGGATTTATAATGTTAAATTATGGGCAAAATTCTTGATAAGAAAATTAATATGTGAATTGAACATGTTAAGTCCTCTAAGAGTTGAGATAGATTCCCAAAATATATGAAATATATTTTGAAAATATATGAAGAAAAATAATCATAAAAAGAAGACAAAGAAATGGGTCTCTAGGTTCAATTGAAGTGCCAGCCTGCTCTGCCCACAGAATCTCCCTTTAAGAATCAATGGCAAGGAGGTTGAAATGCTGGAAACTATTCCTGATGAATTCATGGCATAATTGGAGTAAAGAAATAAAAACTTGGATTGTGAAATAGTGTGTTAAATAGTACACAGGGATTTATAATAAAAAGCAATAGTCCATGCCCTATCCCTCTCACCTCTAATTCTCTCACCCAAAGTAATACTTTTAAGCTTCTTTGTTTCAGTTCTTCTGGCACATGCTTTTTTTCTTCCCAAATATAGTTACATATACCACTCTTTTTAATATCTCTATTGGTTAAATTTATGTAGGTAGTCAGCTATTTTGAAACCATTAAAATAATATCTTTTTTATTCCTTTCTTTTCTCCTATATCATAGGTCAGGGGGTGGAAGTCAGATGGAATATGGAGAATATGATGTAGATGGAATTCATGCCAGGCAAAAGGGGAATAAATGAAAGCTCTTTGTAATCAGTAGACTGTGGTACAGAGAAGAGGGGGAGAAGCAGTAGAAACACCTGCTTACATTACCTGTTTTCCCTGGCTCCCCAGCCCTGGGGATGGAGGGTGGAGTCCTCTGTGGTTGAGGGAAAGCCAGAGAGTGAGGTCTGCAGAAATGTATTTGTGCACAAACACAGCAGGATACACATGGAGGCTTATTTTGGTTACAGAGAGAAAGAATGTCATTAGACTTTGTGATATAGAATTGATTCACAAGTTCCTTATGTCCTGTGGGAACAGGGATGTAGCTGAGATGAAAACCAGCTGTCCTGCTCTGGGGGCAACAGCGGGGAGATTTGAGTGTGAACTAAGCCAGGTGCTGGAGTGGGGCTTTGCTGAGACCTGGAGGAATGGTCAGCCAGAGAGAAAGGTGGGGTTAAGTCAAAAAGGAAAGTTCATCAGGCCCAACAGAGCCAAGAGAATGAGACACAATTCTTCATTGCAAACGTTAGCAGGGGAAGCCAATGAGTACCCAGGCAAGTAAGGAACAGCACTGGGGAGGCCCGGGGACCTAGCGGAGTGTGGTACAGGAGCTGAGACAACCAACCTTCTCCTACTAGATTCCATATGAAGTTAGGGTTGGAGGGAGGGAAGGTAAATTAGGGGGAAGAAACCTTAAAGATAGGGCATTTACCTCGAATAAACTGAATTATTCAAAAGAAACAAGTTTAAACTGACAACAGTGGGTTTAGCAGGAACTTTGTTAGAAAGATTAGATCAATTTTAGAAAAAAAACGACATTATTTTGTACTGTTGAGGGGTAGTGAGTCCATATTTCTGCACAAATTATGTATTCAAAGTTCTATTTATTATTCAATCAGTGTCTTTTATTTTCTCAGTTTGAAAGAAGAACATAATTTTTCTTTTGTCTTTCACTTTACCTTTCCTCCTCTTTCTGTCTCCCAGCAGCTGTCCCTGTACCTTTACAAACATGTTGCCAAGTGGATAAATATGGCAATATATTTTGTAACCATAATTAAGTCTTTTTAGCTTTTCCTAAAAGTTGATTCTAAAGGTAGAAAATTTAGGAGTCATCTTTGTGCTTTGCTGTATGTACTGTTTGGACTGTTTTTCATGCCACTAATTGAAGGTCATTGAATTCCTTTTCCAGTTTGAGTAGTTTCTTTATATTTGGACTCTATCTTGTATTGCATTTTGCTTTCCTGGGGTCTTACCTGGTTGCTCTCTATACCTGCTGAACCCTTGAATGCTGGGCCTTCCTTTTATTAATTTGCTTGGTTAGATCCTTTGTTTCCTTTTTATGTTTACACTCTTGTTTTTTTTCCAGAGTAAATCCTTCAATAAATTATGGAGAGAATATATGTAGGAGATAAATATTCTAATGCTTTGCGTGTCTAATGATATCTTTATCTTATCAACTGATTTAATAACTATGTGGGTGGATATGGAATTTGGGGCTAAAGTAACTTTTTCTACATTTTTGAAGGCATTGATTCATTGTGTTCTACCTGTAGTATGTCAGTTGGAAAGTGAGATGCCAATGTGATTCTCATTGCTTTGAACATAGCACATTTTTTTTCTCTTTCTGGATGATTTTATTCTGTTTTTTAAAAATTGAGATGTAATTGACATATAACATATTAGTTTCAGGTTACAACATGATTCGGTATATGTACATATTGCAAAATGGTCACCACGATAAGTCTAGTTCACATCCATCACTACACATAGTTAAATTTTTTTCTTGTGAGGAGAACTTTCAAGATCTATTCTCTTAGAAATTTTCAAACATACAATACAATATTATTAATTATAGTCACTATGCTGTATATCACCATGAATTATTTATTTTATAATTGGAAGTTTTAATCTTTTGACCCCTTCACCCATTTCACCTACCCACCTACTCTCAAGGATGATTTTATTCTTGAAGTACTTAAGTTTCATACTTCTATGTCTAATTAGGGCTCTTCTTTCATTTGTTCTGCTATTGAGGGGTAGTCCCTTTCAATCTGAAGGCTTGTTTCTTCTTCAGCTGGGGAAATTTTGCTTATTTTATTTTTAAAATAACTTCATCTTCTCAATCTTTTGTTTGTTTTTTTTTCTGTTTGTTGCATTTCCTGGATTTATCTTCCAGATCTCTTAATTTTTTCTCACATTTTTCTTTTGATTTTGTTTCCACTTTCTTGAAGCTTTCCTAAACTTTATATTTCAACTCTTCTATTTATTTTTAATTGATCATCATATATTTAATACATAATGCTATAGTTAATGGCCCCAAAGTGAAAACTACCAAATGCCATCACCAACGGGATTAGTGCCACACAGTGGAATAGAGTAGAATTCAATGGGATTAATACAACACATTGGATAAATTTCAGAACTTTAATGTTGAGTAAAAGAAATGAGGCATAAAAGAGTGTATAGATTTTAATGCCAATTATATGAGGCTAAAAGAAACAAATGAAATTAACCTATGCTATTAGAAGTTAGAATATTAATCACTTTTGTGGGGGGAAATAGAACTAGAAGGAACAGAAAAGTCTCTGTGTGCCCCAGTGCCCTGTTTCCATACATGGCTGCTAATTATAAAATGTGTGCAGTTTGTGAAAATTCATCAAGCCATGCAATCAGAGAAGAAAAAGAAATAAAAAAGGGACATGTGTTTAAAGGACAAAAATTAGAGATTTATAGCCATTTAACATAACCTGAAGGCATTATTAATATGCATAATATATGCATAACATGCATAATTAATATGCATAATATTGACCAAAATCTGGACCTTTCAGTCAAATCTTATTAGCTAATTCATTTTAATGTGATTGATTTAACCTTATTGATTAGGTTCTGAATTTTATGTCAATGATAATATAGACACATAATCTAATTTCCACTATATATATATTTTTAAATGTACTTGTTTAAAGATGTTCAACTATTTCCTTTGCTTTCTGTATACATTAATTAATTAATTTGAGCTTATATAATATATAACTGCATTCTTTAAAAAAACAATTTTATTAAGATACATAGTTGACCCTTGAGCAACACCGGTTTGAACTGCATAGGTTGACTTACATGTGAATTTTCTTCAATAGTCAATATTACAGTACCACAGGATCTGTGGTTTGTTGAATCCATGGGTGCAGAACTGTGGGTATAGAGGGCCAACCATAAGTTATACTTAGATTTTGGCTGTGCAGAGGATCAGCGCCCCTAACCCCCGTGTATTTTAAGGGTCAACTGTAATTCTAATTCACCCATTTAAAGTGCAAATTCAATGGGTTTTAGTGTGTTCACAGAGTTAATTGTGCAACCATCACCACAGTCAATTTTAGCACATTTTCAACACTTGAAAAAGAAACCCCATACCCATTAGTGATGGCTCCCTGTTTCCCTCCCTTTCTGCCCCCAGTCTTCTCTAACCATAATGGAATTAAGTTAGAAACAATCTAGACATCTCTGAAATGTTCCCCAAATATTTGGAACCTAAATCACACACTTATAAATAACGCTTAGATCAAAGGAAAAATAAAAAGAAAAATTAAAATGTATGAAAATGCAAAAACGCAACAAATCAAAGTTTGTAGAATGTCCTAAAGCAATGCTTATGGGGAAATTAATAACACTAAACACTTGTATTGAAAAGGAAAAATTCTCTAATCAATAATTTCACATTCCATTCTAAGAAAGTAGGAAAAAAGAGCAAATTAAATACAAAGTAAGTAGAAGAAAGGGTATAATAAAAACCAGAGCAGAAATTTACTTCAAGAATCAAGAAAACAATAAAATCCAAAGTTGGTTTTTTGAGAAAATCAATCAAATTGATAAATTCCCTCCAGACAGATTAGAAATAAAAGAGAGACAACACAAATTACCAATATCAGGAATGAGAGAGAAAACATAATCACTACATATTCTATTAAATATTAAAAGGATGATATTTCAATATTTAATATTAAAAGAATGATAAGGAAATATCTTGAACAACTTTTGTTGATAAGTTTGGCAATTCAGATGAAATGAACAAGTTCCTTGAAAGATACAAATATCCAAACTCACCTAAAAATAAATCCATAATGTAAATAGCCTTGTATCAATTTAAAAAATTAAATTGGTAATTTAAAATCTCCCCAGAAAGGAAATGTCAGGCCCAGATGGCTTCACTATTGAATTTTGTCAAACATTTAAGGGATAAATAATTCCAATTCTTCTCAAGTTCTTCCAGAAAATTGTAAAGGATGGGCTGTTTTCCAACTTATTGTGTAAAGCCAGATTAACTTGATACAACAGTAAGAAAAATACTTTACAAAAAGAAGAAAAATACAAATGGATATCCTTCATTAATATAGTTGTTAAAAATTTTAAACTAAACTTTAGCAAACTGAATCTAGCAGCATAGAAAATAGATGTTGGATTAAGATGAGCTTATGTTTTTTTTCAGTTTGTGAATGTGATGACTTTCATTGATTGTTTCTGAATGTTAACTATTCTTGCATTACAGGGACAAAACTCATAATAATAGCAAACTGAAAGAAGAAAAACCATATGATCATCTTAATCCAGCATACATTTTTGATATAAACTCTCAGAAATCTAGGAATAGAAAAAAACTTGCTTAACCTTATAAGGGCATCTATGAAAAACCTACAGTTAATGTCATAATTATTGGGGAACAATTAAATACTTTCTCCCTAAGGTCAGGAACAAATTGGATATCTTCTCTCACTACTTCTGTTTAACATTGAACTAGAATATTCTTGTCAATGCAATAAGGGAAGAAAAATTTTAAAATGGCATCCAGATTAGAAAAAAAAAAGTAAAACAGTTTTATATGCAAATGACATGATTGTCCATGTAGAAAAATCTGATGGAATCTACAAATAAGCTGCTAGCACTGAAGAGTGAGTTTAATAAGTTTGCTGAATATCAGATAAATATAAAAAAGCAATTGTATTTCTATATACTACCAATAAACAATTTGAAATTAAAGTAGAGAATACCATTTACAATAGCATTATATCATGATATACTGAGAGGTAAATCTGATAAAAATTGAAAGTTATATACACTTAAAACTGAAAACATTGCTGAGAGAAATTAAAGGTCTAAATAAATAGACAGATGTACCATATCCACAGATGAAGACTCAGTGGTATTAAAATGTTAATTTTCTCCAATGTAATTTACAAATCCAGCTCAATAACAGTAAGTTTTTTGGGGGTGAGTGTAGAAATTGATTAATTGATTCACTTGAAAATTCAGAGGACCTGGAATAGACAAACAAATTTTGAAGAAGAAAAATAAAGTTAGAAAGCTAACACTATTCATTTTCAAAATTAACAATGCTATAGTAATCAAGACAGTATGGTGTTGGTGTCCATATAGACAAATAGATGAATAAATAGAAATAGACCCTCATACCTGGCAACTGATTTATTATTACAAAGCAGCAAAGGTAATTCAGAGAAAAATGGTCTTTTCAAAATATGGTGCTGGAACAATTTTGATATCCATATGAAAAATTTATACCACTCATCATGTACAATACTTAGCTAAAATGCATGGTAGTCCTAAATGTAAGTCTTAAAACTATAAAACTTCTGGAAGAAAAAATAGAAAGCAACCTTAGTGACCTTGGATGAGGCATAGATTTTTAGATATAACACTAAAAGTCTGACCTATAAAAGAACAAATTGGTAAATTATACTTTATTAAAATTAAAAATGTCTTCTCTCTGAAAGAACTGTTAGAGAATGAATAAACAAACTAGAGACTGGAAGAATATTTGCAAATCAAATATCTAATAAAGGACTTCTGTTCAGACTATATAAAGAAGTCTCAAAACTTGAATAACAAAATAAAAATAAATTTTTTAAATGGGCAAAAGATTTAAATGAAAACTTCACTAAAGAAGATATATAAATGCGTGTAAGGAAAAACATGAATAAAATGCCTAACATGTTTAGTCATTAGGAAAAGGCAAAATAAAAAAGCAATGAGATGCCACTACAAACTGTTATAATGGCTAAAACTAAAAAGCTTGACTATACTAAGTGTTGGTGAAGATGTGTAGGAACTGGGGCTCTCTTACATTGGTATAACCACTTTGTAAAACCAGTTTGACAGTTTCTTAAAAAATTAAACATATACTTACCGTACAACCTAAGAATTGTACTTCTAAATATTTGCCTGAGCAAAGTGAAAGCCTATGATCCTGTAAAACTTGCAATAAAATATTTATAGTGGGCTTATTAATAATAGCCCCAAACTGGAAATGACCCGTATGTCTCTCAATAGGTGAATGGATATATATTTGTTCTATAGCCATATAATGGGACACTACTAATCAATAAAAAGACAATAAACTATTGAAACATGCTATAACATGAATAAAATAAAAATAATTATGCTGAATGAAAGAAGCTAGACAAAGAGTATGTGCTGTATGATTCCATTTATATAAAATCCTAGAAAATGTCACTAAATTATAGTGACATAAAGCAGATCACTGCTTGTGGAGGAGTGTGGAAGGGTATGGAAGATTACAAAAGGCATGAGGAAAGTTTTGGGTTGATGGATATATTCATTATATTGATTGTAGCAGTGGTTTTATTGATGTAGATATGTGCAGATTTGTCAAATTGGAAAAATTAAATATGTGCTTATGCTACATCAAATATACATCAACATATTTGTTAAATTAAAGAGAAGGAAAAAAAAGGAATTCACTGAGCACTTCATTCTTTACATTTCTAGTTTGAAATACCAAACATTTCAAAACATTTTGATTTTACTTTGTATGAATTTAGGTTGTTTAATGCCTCATTACCTGAACCTTTAAAGCTACTTAATGTTATTTCAGCATGGATTTCAAAAGTTGAAAGGATAATTTAGTCAAGCCTTTACTATAAGTCTTGGCTCATTTCCTAGAAATCTAGCTAAATGATTATTAGAAGCTAAAAAGACATAGAGTGGGTACTTTAAAATTTTAAATATATATTTCATTAAATCTCTTGCTCATGTGCCCATTTGTTTTATAAGTACAAAATGCAGATATAAAATATCTGGTAATGTTATTGTTCAAAAATGGTCTCTTCAAAAAATAATTTTAATAAAATATCCTGAATGAGTGTAAATAATAGTATTAATAAAATCTAAATTATTTTGTTTTCCATATTATGTTCTAACGTTAGATAATTTTAATTGGCAAACAACATTACACATTTGAAATGAAAATTCTTGAGGCATGAAAAGGAATATTCCTTAATTCCATACCAGTACCTCTGCATGATGATACCTAGCTTGATATTCTAAAAATTTTAGAGTGGGTAGTTAAATACTACCTGGGCAGGGAGCTGTGTCATTCCAGATAGCTCTATATCTCTGCTCGTGTCATTAATAACTTCAAATTCAATTTCCCTATATAAAAAAGTTTAACAAAAGCTCAGCACTTCGTTAATTGTAAAGTACATGCTCTTTAAACTTATCTTAAAAGATATATCCTTATGTTACAGTTGTGTTTCATAACATGGAGGCAGTCATGTTCTATTTATATTACTTTGGATGAAGATATCAAATATTAGCAAGCACATATATATTTACACCTATTTACATGTCTTTTTACTTTTTTGATGCCTCTGTAACCACTACACAGTACAAGAGATAACAGAAAGATTAACTTTTGTTAATACAGATATCCCAGAAATCTACCAGATATAATTAATGAGGTTTTTGTTCTAATAACCAAATGCAGTCTGCATAAAAATATCAAAATTGATAAGTGTAGTTGCTAAGCAACAAGGTAGAAAAACCTAGGGCAAATTTAACTCAGGATGTGAGTGTCTTGATCTATAACCTTAGACTAGTCACTTCATCAGCCTCTGGCAAGGTTATACTTTGGATGGCAATATCAACTTATTCAGTAGTGTATTTGGTATCATTAATATATTGGCTTCCAGTTCTAGGATAAGATGCCATACAGTCATTCCCCCCTATTTCTCCCCTCTAAATACAACTAAGTACCCAGAAGATCATTCAATAGACAATGATAAAAGAACTCTGAAAACTTGAAAGAAGAACATGGACTGCTTAGGGACCTTAGGACTTGAAAATAGGAAAATGATAAAGGAATTCAATAAAATTAAAAGCTGATTCTTCAAAAAAGTCAATACAATTGGTAAAACTCTACCAAGATTGACAAAGGTAAAATGTTGGGTTTTTAATATTCATCTTCATTCATTCTATCTTGTGCACATGAGGAGTTCTGGATCATAAACAGTCTTCCCATTAAATACCTTACAACAAATAAATACATCCTGTTCACCCTCCCTCCAATTTTTCCCTCATCCATACCCTTAGGCAATGAGATAAGTCAGGTAAATTACCTTATGTGAATAGATGGATACCCCAAATGGGGGAGAAAAGGCAAAATGATTTTTCATTGCTTAATAAAAGGAAAGGAGGCAGCTGCTCCCCTTACTTTAGAGTATCCTCTTTACTGTGATTCTTTTGTATGTAAATAATATCTTTCCAGAAGACAGCCCAATTTGCCTCACACCTATAGATGTCTTCAAGTTTCTGGCCTCATTTCTTATTGAAATATAAATACCTAGGGAAATAATGTTCCAGAATTCCTACATCTTTGGGCTTAACCTCAGAACCTAGTTCAGGGCAATAGCCACCAGCCCCATCCAGAAAATAAAAGAAGCTTTACTATCCTTTCTGGTCACTGTAATTAACATGACCAAAGGATACAGATATCATTGTTATGATAGACAAAATATTTCAGGAGGCTCAGGCTTCTTACAGAAACATTGACATATCTAGGTGACAAATGGAATATTGCCTGCCATATCAGTAAACAAATGATGTCACAGTCATCAGCAATTGCAGCCCTTCAATGTGAGCTGGTGAGCCCCAAGGAAACTCAGAATGTGAAAACACAGGATACTGGCCCCAGATAGCTGAGGTACCAATCAAAGGAATGATTTTAGTGAGCCCAGACTCTTGCATCTTCCCATATATAAAAAAGCATTAAATTCCTTAAGTTGGGATTTCTGGTTTTCTTTAATTAATAGTAATCTTTAACTGCCTGCCCTTTACTGCAAAACTTCTATATAACTTAGCTCCTCCTTTGCCTCCTCAGAGCAGTTCTCTCAGGGTTACTTGAGATGCTTCCTCCTGAGCTTGAAGTCCTAAAAATTCCCACTAAATAAAGCATAACTCTCAACTTTTAGGTTGTGAATATTTTTTAAGCCGACATACGGAAATTTTATTTCCTCACAAAAAATGAGAAGAGACACAAATAGCCAAGGTCATAAATGAAACAGGGAATAGCAGAAGAATCCTTCAGCCATTAAAAGGAATATTACAGATATCTTTATGCTAATGACTTGGACAATTTAGAAGAAATAGACAAATTCCTCAAAATTCACAAACTACCATAACTCAGCCAAAATTAAATTGATAACTTAAATAGTTCTATAATTATAAAGGACATTAAATTTATAATTTAAAATCTGAAAAGAGAGACAGCAGAAGCAAGAAGAACTACAATCCTGAAGCCTGTGGAACAAAAACCACATTCACAGAAAGATAGACAAGATGAAAAGGCAGAGGGCTCTGTACCAGAGGAAGGAACAAGATAAAAGCCCAGAAAAACAACTAAATGAAGTGGAGATAGGCAATCTTCCAGAAAAAGAATTCAGAATAATGATAGTGAAGATGATCCAGGACCTCGGATAAAGAATGAAGGAAAAGATCAAGAAGGTGCAAGAAATGTTTAACAAAGACCTAGAAGAATTAAAGAACAAACAAACAGAGATGAACAATAAAATAACTGAAATGAAAAGTACACTAGAAGGAATCAATAGCAGAGTAACTGAGGCAGAAGAATGGAAAAGTGACCTGGAAGGTAGAATGGTGGAATTCACTGCCATGGAACAGAATAAAGAAAAAAGAATGAAAAGAAATGGAGACAGCCTAAGAGACCTCTGGGACAACATTAAATGCAACAACATTTGCATTATAGGGGTCCCAGAAGGAGAAGAGAGAGAGAAAGGACCTGAGAAAATATTTGAAGAGATTATAGTCAAAAACTTCCTTAACATGGGAAAAGAAATAGCCACCCAAGTCCAGGAAGCACAGAGAGTCTCAGGTAGGATAAACCCAAGGAGAAACACGCCGAGACACATAGTAATCAAATTGACAGAAATTAGAAACAAAGAAAATTACTGAAAGCAACAAGGGAAAAATGACAAATAACATACAAGGGAACTCCCATAAGGTTAACAGCTGATTTCTCAGCAGAAACTCTAAAGCCAGAAGGAAGTGGCATGATATACTTAAAGTGATGAAAGAGAAGAACCTACAACCAAGATTACTCTACCCGGCAAGGATCTCATTCAGGTTCGATGGAGAAATCAAAAGCTTTACAGACAAGCAAAAACTAAGAGAATTCAGCATCACCAAACCAGCTCTACAAAAAAAACTAAAGAAACTTCTCTAAGTGGGAAACACGAGAGAAGAAAAGGACCTACAAAAACAAACCCAAAACAATTAAGAAAATGGTAATAGGAACATACATCTCGATAATTACCTTAAATGTGAATGGATTAAATGCTTCAACCAAAAGACACAGGCTTGCTGAATGGATACACCCATATATATGCTGTCTACAAGAGACCCACTTCAGACCTCGGAACACATACAGACTGAAAGTGAGGGGATGGAAAAAGATATTCCATGCAAATGGAAATCAAAAGAAATCTGGAGTAGCTATACTCATATCAGATAAAATAGAATTTAAAGTAAAGAATGTTACAAGAGACAAGGAAGAACATTACATAATGATCAAGGGATCAATCCAAGAAGAAGATATAACAATTATAAATATATAGGCATCCAACATAGGAGCACCTCAATACATAAGGCAACTGCTAACAGCTCTAAAAGAGGAAATCGACAGTAACACAGTAGTAGTGGGGGATTTTAACACCTCACTTACACAATGGACAGATCATCCAAACAGAAAATTAATAAGGAAACACAAGCTTTAAATGTCACAATAGGCCAGAGAGATTTAATTGATATTTATAGGACATTCCATCCAAAAACAGCAGATTACACTTTCTTCTCAAGTGCGCATGGAACAGTCTCCAGGATAGATCACATCTTGGGTCACAAATCAAGCCTCAGTAAATTTAAGAAAACTGAAATCCATCAAGCATCTTTTCTGACCACAATGCTATGAGATTAGAAATAAATTACAGGGGGAAAAAAACGTAAAAAACACAAACACATGGAGGCTAAATAATACGTTACTAAATAACCAAGAGATCACTGAAGAAATCAAAGAGGAAATCAAAAAATACCTAGGACAAATGACAATGAAAACACGATCCAAAACCTATGGGATGCAGCAAAAGCAGGTCTAAGAGGGAATTTTATAGCTATACAAGCCTACCTCGAGAAACAAGAAAAATCTCAAATAAATAATCTAACCCTACACCTAAAGGAACTAGAGAAAGAACAAACAAAACCCAAAGTTAGCAGAAGGAAAGAAATCATAAAGATCAGAGCACAAATAAATGCAATAGAAACAAAGAAAACAGTAGCAAAGATAAATAAAAGTAAAAGCTGGTTCTTTGAGAAGATAAACAAAATTGATAAACCATTAGCCAGACTCATCAAGAAAAAGAGGGATGGGACTCAATTCGATAAAATTAGAAATGAAAGAGGAAAAGTTACAACAGAAACCGCAGAAATACAAAGCATCCTAAGAGACTGTTACAAACAACTGTATGCCAATAAAATGGACAACCTGGAAAAAATGGACAATTTTTAGAAAGGTATAACCTTCCAAGGCTGAACCAGGAAGAAATAGAAAATATGACCAGACCAATCCAAGTAATGAAATTGAAACTGTGATTAAACATCTTCCAACAAACAAAAGTCCAGGACCAGATTGCTTCACAGGTGAATTCTGTCAAACATTTAGAGAAGAGCTAACACCCATCCTTCTCAAACTCTTCCAAAAACTTTCAGACACAGGAGCACTCCCAAACTCATTCTACAAGGCCACCATCACCCTGATACCAAATCCAGACAAAGATACTACAAAAAAAGAAAATTACAGACCAGTACCACTGATGAAGATAGTTGCAAAAATCCTCAACAAAATACTAGCAAACAGAATCCAACAACACATTAAAAGGATCATACACCATGATCAGGTGAGATTGCACCTGATCATCCCTGAACCCAGTGATGCAAGGATTCTTCAATATATGCAAATCAATCAATGTGATACACCATATTAAAAATTTGAAGAATACAAACCATATGATCATCTCAATAGATGCAGAAAAAGCTTTCGACATAATTCAACATCCATTTATAA
This sequence comes from Globicephala melas, assembly GCF_963455315.2. Classification (NCBI taxonomy): domain Eukaryota; kingdom Metazoa; phylum Chordata; class Mammalia; order Artiodactyla; family Delphinidae; genus Globicephala; species Globicephala melas. The sequence continues at coordinate 26,217,287 of NC_083318.1, read as the reverse complement.
TAAAAAAATCTCTGGAAAGTGGGTATAGAAGAAACCTACCTCAACATAATAAAGGCCATACATGACAAACTCACAGCAAACATCATTCTCAATGGTGAAAAACTGAAAGCATTTCCTCTATGATCAGGAACAAGACAGGGATGTCCACTCTTACCACTATTATTCAACATAGTTTTGGAAGTCCTAGTCACGGCAATCAGAAAAGAAAAAGAAATAGAAGGAATCCAAATTGGAAAAGAAGATGTAAAACTGTCACTGTTTGCTGATGACATGATACTATACGTGGAGAATCCTAAAGATGCCACCCAGAACACTACTAGAGCTAATCAGTGAATTTGGTATAGTTGTAGGGTACAAAATTAATGCACAGAAATCTCTTGCATTCCTATATACTAATGATGATAAATCTGAAAGAAGAATTAAGTAAACACTCCCATTTACCATTGCAACAAGAAGAATAAAATACCTAGGGATAAACCTACTTAGGGAGACAAAAGACCTGTAGGCAGAAAACTAAAAGACCCTGATGAAAGAAATTGAAGATGATACCAACAGATGGAGAGATATACTATGTTCTTAGATTGGAAGAATCAATATTGTGAAAATGACTCTACTACCCAAAGCAATCTACAGATCCAATGCAATCCCTATCAAATTACCAATGGCATTTTTTACAGAACTAGAACAAAAAATCTTAAAATTTGTATGGAGCCACAAAAGACCCCAAATAGCCAAAGCAGTCTTGAGGGAAAAAAGCAGAGTTGGAGGAATCAGACTCCCTAATTTCAGACTATACTACAAAGCTACAGTAATCAAGACAATATGGCACTGGCACAAAAACAGAAATATAGATCAACGAAACAATTAGAAAGCCCAGAGAAAAACCCACGCACCTATGGTCAATTAATCTATGACAAAGGAGGCACAGATATACAATTGAGAAAAGACCGTCTCTTCAATAAGTGGTGCTGGGAAAACTGGACAGCTACATGTAAAAGAATGAAATTAGAACACTCCCTAACACCATACACAAAAATAAACTCAAAATGGATTTGAGACCTAAATGTAAGACCGGACACTATAAAACTTATAGAGGAAAACATAGGAAGAACACTCTTTGACATAAATCATAGCAAGATCTTTTTTGATCCACCTCCTAGAGAAACGGAAATAAAAACAAAAATAAACAAATGGGACCTAATGAAACTTAAAAGCTTTTCAACAGCAAAGGGAACCATAAACAAGACGAAAAGACACTCCTCAGAATGGGAGAAAGTATTTGCAAATGAATCAACGGACAAAGGATTAATCTCCAATATATATAAACAGCTCATGCAGCTCAATATTAAAAAAACAAACAACCCAATCCAAAAATGGGCAGAAGACCTAAATAGACATTTCTCTAAAGAAGACATACAGATGGCCAAGAAGCATATGAAAAGCTGCCCAACATCACTAATTATTAGAGAAATGCAAATCGAAACTACAATGAGGTATCACCTCACACCAGTTAGAATGGGCATCATCAGAAAATCTACAAACAACAAATGCTGGAGAGGGTGTGGAGAAAAGGGAACCCTCTTGCACTGTTGGTGGGAATGTAAATTAGTACAGCTACTATGGAGAACAGCATGGACGTTCCTTAGAAAACTAAAAATAGAATTACCATATGACCCAGCAATCCCACTACTGGACATATACCCAGAGAAAGCCATAATTCAAAAAGACACATGCACCACAATGTTCATTGCAGCACTGTTTACAACAGCCAGGTCATGGAAGCAGCCTAAGTGTCCATTGACAGACAAATGGATAAGGAAGATATGGGACATATATACAATGGAATATTACTCAGCCATAAAAAGGAACAACATTGTGTCATTTGCAGAGATGTGGATGGATCTAGAGACTGTCATACAGAGTGAAGTAAGTCAGAAAGAGCAAAGCAAATATCGTATATATGTGGAACCTAGAAAAATGGTACAGATAACCGGTTTTCAGGGCAGAAATTGAGACACAGATGTAGAGAACAAACGTATGGACACCAAGGGGGAAAGTGGTGGGGGTGTGGGTGGTGGTGTGAATATTTGGGAGATTGGGATTGACATGTATACACTGATGTGTATAAAATGGAGGTTACTTAAAAAACTACAAATAGAACTACTGTACGACTCAGCAATGCCACTACTGGGTATATACCCTGAGAAAACCATAATTCAAAAAGAGTCATGTACCAAAATGTTCATTGCAGCTCTATTTACAATAGCCAGGACATGGAAGCAACTTAAGTGTCCATCATCGGATGAATGGATAAAGAAGATGTGGCACATATATACAATGGAATATTACTCAGCCATAAAAAGAAACGAAATTGAGTTATTTGTAGTGAGGTGGATGGACCTAGAGTCTGTCATACAGAGTGAAGTAAGTCAGAAAGAGAAAAACAAATACCATATGCTAACACATATATATGGAATCTAAGAAAAAAAAAGGTCACGAAGAACCTAGGGGTAAGACAGGAATAAAGACACAGACCTACTAGAGAATGGACTTGAGGATATGGGGAGGAGGAAGGGTAAGCTGTGACAAAGTGAGAGAGTGGCATGGACATATATACACTACCAAATGTATAATAGATAGCTAGTGGGAAGCAGCTGCATAGCACAGGGAGATCAGCTCAGTGGTTTGTGACAACCTAGAGGGGTTGGATTGGGAGGATGGGAGGGAGGGATACACAAGAGGGAAGAGATATGGGAACATATATGTATGTATAACTGATTCACTTTGTTATAAAGCAGAACGTAACACACCAGTGTAAAGCAATTATACTCCATAAAGATGTTAAAAAAAAGTGGATGACTAATAAGAATAAAAAATATTAAAATTTCTTCACCAGCAGCAACATAAAAAAATAAAAAAATGAAATAAAATCTGCTGAAAAGAAATATCCAGGCACAGGTGGTTTCAATGAAGAATTTTACCAAACGCTCAATGAAGAATTAACAAAAATATTATGCAATGTCTTCCATAAGATATAAATGTAGGGAACACTTACTAACTTATAATAAGGCAAGTATTACCCTGACAACAAAAGGCTTTTGCACACAAACATGAAACATGAAAAGAAAATTATAAACCAGTATCTCTCAAGAACACAGATGCAAAAATTCCCCATAAAAGCTAGCCATCAGAGATGGCATCAAGGGAAATACCAGAGTAAAAACCTCTACAAATCCTCTCCCTGATAAAAGTGACAAGGACACTAGGAAAAACCATCAAAATCATCTTTTCAGAATTTTAAAAATTAACAAGGCTTGCAACCATCTGTGGACAATCTATCCAAGAAAAAATGACCAAATCTTATTATCAGGTTTGTGGCATTTTATTTTTCCTTAATTTTATCCTTCCCTCTCCCTTTCCAGTTCTGCGATAGCCTTGAAAACCAATAGCCCACAATCACAGTGAAAATCATTAGCCTGGCACACAATGGAGCACTCAAAAGAGCAGTTGGAGCTCTTTCAAAGGCTCATTTTCAGAAAATTGTCATTATTTGACCTGTCTGGCAGTTTCCAGGAAATCTCCACTTGTAAGGATTTTCTTTATTTGACTTGACTCAGAGCTCACTCAGTGTGAACAGCCTTTTCCTCAGGGGCATTTGTTGAAAACAATTAGTGGCAATTGTTTAACTTAACAGCTTACTGAAGTGGCATTACGAGTTGGGGCAAACAATAAGCTAAACAAAAAGAAATTAGAAGGAAAGGCTGAGAGGGGAAATCTCCATGGGAGGCTTTGAAAAGTGTTGACATATTCTTGGGAAGCTGAAAGGCCACACATATATATAGGGCTCTGCACATGCTCAGGGAAGACCCAGTGCATCCCTATGCTCTCTCACCTTTTATTGATCTTGAGGCACTGCAGGAAATGAAAAGTCAGAGGAGTGAAGTGCCTAACTGGAGTGTTGAGGGTATGCTCTATCACATACACAGAGCCCCTTAACGAAGACTGGGAGACTTTTTAGTTCTATATATATATAAGGAAATTCTTGTCTAATAAGTAGCTGACTGCTAAGCTAACCAAGGAGAGACTTCACTGACCACACACAACAGAGAATAGACTTCACAAAGTTCAGGAAAGTGATTAAACAAACAAACAAAAAACAACAAGTCTTAGGGAGAAGGAAGAAACTGATATCCAGATTTGTCACATATTTAAAATGTCTAGTTTTCAAACAACAAAAAAACACAAGACCTACAAAGAAACAAGAATGTATGACCTGTACATAGAGGGAAAAAGATAGTCAATAGAAACCATCCCTGGGGAAGTCTAGGTATTCAACTTACTAGACAAAGACTTTAAAATGGCTATCAAAGAACTAAAGAAAAGTATGAAGACAATGTTTCCTTAAATAAAGAATATCAGTAAAGAAGTAGATCCATATTTAAAAACAATAGATTTTGTGGAGTTGAAAAGTATAATAACAGAATTGAACAATTCAGCAGAGGGGCTCAACAGCAGATTTAAGCAGGCAGAAGAAGGAATTGGCAAATTGGAAGGTAAGGCAATTGAGATTATCATTTGGGAACAGAAAGATAAAGAATAAAGAAAAAAATAAACAGAGACTTGGAGACCTGTGGAACACAATTAAACATACCAACATAAATACAACAGGAGTCCCAAAAGGAGAAGAAAAAGAGGCAAAAAGAATATTTGAATATTATGGTTGAAAACTTCCCAAATTTGATAAACAAAATTCATCTGCACATACAGGAAGCCCCATGAACTCCAAGTAGAATAACCTCAAAATGACCTTCATCTACACACATCATAATTAAACTGTTGAAAATCAAAAACAAAGACAGTCTTGAAAAAAACAAGAGAAGTGACTCATCACATACAAAAAACTCACTAAGATCAATAGTTATTTTACAGTCGGAAACCATGGAGGCCAGGAGGCAGTGGAATGACATATTCAAAGTGCTATAATTCGTGATGGTTATATAAAGCTATACAAGTGATAAAATTCCAGAAAGCTACCCATGTAAACACACACACACACATACAACTGGTGAAATATGAATAAGCTGCATGGTTTATACAAATGTCAGTTTCCTGGTTTATTACTGTACTCTAGTTATACAAGATGTTAACATTGGGGAAGACTGGATGAAGTGTGTACAGGACCTCTTTGTAAATTTCTTTGCAATTTTCTATGAATCTGTACTTATTCCAAAATGCATTTAAAATATATACATTTCATCTTAGGAGTACTCTGTAAAATATTACTGTTAAAGAGAGAATTCTCAAAGTTCCTGAAACAATACTCATCAAAGCTAAAGCCAGTTGCTGTAATTTTACTTTTCTCTCTATTCTCTGAAACTTTTAGAATGAGATAACCTGGTGCCAAGCTACTACTCTTACATTCCTGAAGCTGTCCTTGAATTGTAGTGTGACCTTAAGCTAACCATTGAATTTATTTACCCCTGAGAATCTTCAACTACTGCCTAACAAAGTGATTTTACACATATTAGGCAGCATGTGTTTTAGTTCTTTGAAAAGAAGATCAAGATAGTAAAAAATTTTTGTAAGTAAAATAAGTTTATACTTACATTAGAAAATAGTCCAACAATGTAAACAGAAAGTAAAGGCTTTAATGAACAAATGTTGTATCTCAATGAAACTGGCCTATTTCATTTTATAAATTGCATGATATGCAAATCTGTGACTCCCAGTAATCTTAATTAGCTCTCTTTTGTTAATATTTTTCACATGATCATTTTCATCCCTAAATATCATTTTCTGCTAAAAGTTAAGTTCTATGATGTTTAAGTTTGTAATATTCTGTTGCAGCCTTCTCACTTTAGTAATTTTTAAGTATCACATTAAATTAAAATGCTTTTGATCTCATTGACTGAGCTCTTACCCATCAACAGCAAGGCAAGTCATAAGAAAAACTGCAGTTTTTGCCTAATGTCTTAGGATTTAATTTACAGTATCTTGGGAAAAGTTCTATTTATATTGTGACTTGAAAAAAATTTGATTGCTTTTGGAGATTTTGAGAATTCTTTTGATTGATTGGCATGATCAAACTATAAGAATGTCATGGGATGTTCTTGCTTACATGATTTTCTCCTTAGAACAACAAACCCAATATACTAAAATATTCTGCAAAGCCTAAGCTAAAAATGCACCTGTGGCACTACTCAAATCATATTGAATGTGAATGACACAGATTATATTCAATAATATTCAATCACTGAAAAATTAGAATGTTTAAAAAAATCTTTCTAGTGCCTACTCCCTTGTGATGTCAGAAATTCTTTCCCTTCCTTATGTAAACCTGAGCTTTAGACTTTCAGTTGCTCAGAAATCTTTATGAAACGGCTGCTGTGGTAAAGGCAAATTTAAGAGTTTCAGGATCAGAAAAAGAAAGGATAAAGAGCCAGAGTGGCCACCTTTAGAATTTGAAGAAAATACAAAATATGCTTATATATTGGTCTTTATAGAACAAATGCTTCTTTAGAACAAATGTTTTATTTCACAGTTTTTAGAATTTTTCCCTGCTCCTGATTTAATTTGTTCTTCTGACCACCTTAGATAATCAGCACAGTAATATAGTCATTTCTAGTGAAAATATAACTTGGAATTAGGACAAGATCCAGGAGTGTTAATAGGTGGTCCTTACAGGAAGTCAATTATAGACAAGTTCGTGGTTAGAATCTAGTTTCAGTGAACACAATAGTTTGTTTCAGGCTTAAAACAAGGATGGGCTTTTATGCACAGAAATATCTTGAGAACTAAGGAGACTGCATTTTTGGCAGGGTGTGTGTAAAATGTAACCCCTTAAGAAAGAAAAGAAAAAGGACGTGTGATGTGTTTTTCTCCACCAGGATGACATTATGTTACAGCTTGAGAATGTATAAGAGTTGCATTCACTGAAGACATAAACACCAAAATATATTATAAGTGCCACTATGAGGGCTTAGTGCTAGGTTCTTTACAAAGTGTATTAAACAATGCAGGATTTGTTTTTCATTAGAAAATGTCCAATCACATCAAGTCGTGTAATCAACCCAATTTTTTTCTTTGTGGTTGAATTCAGTAAAGGCCTGACCTAGCAGAACATTTAGGTTTACTATTATTATATTATATCTAGAGCACATCTTGCTATATTAAAGGCATGATATAAATAGATTTTGAGTCTATAACCAATTTTCATGATTAAGAAGTTCCTTGTGTTTACTTTTTTTATGATTTGTTTTGTAGAATACCCCCCCTCATTAAAAAAAGGAGTAGAAAGTACATTTGACCAATACTCCCTCTTTTATAAAAATGTATGCATCAGGTATTCAGAATTAGTTTAACAATAAACGTTGATTCATGACGCACTGTCATCAGTGAGCCATGCATGGCCACATTAAAAATTTTATTTTTATATGACACAAATGAACATATCTATTATACAAAACAGAAACGGACCCACAGACATAGAGAACAGACTTGTGGTTGCCAAAGGGGAGGGGGCATGGGAGGGAAGAATTGGGAGTTTGGGATTAATAGAGGCAAACTAATATACATAGGATGGATAAATAACAAGGTCTTACTGTATAGCAGAGGGAACTATATTCAATACCCTGTGATAAACCATAATTGAAAAGAATATGAAAAAAACATAATATGTATAACTGAGTCACTTTGCTATATAACAGAAACTAACACAACATTGCAAATCAACTATACTTGAATGAAATTTTAAAAAAATTTATTTTTAATAATATAGTTAATATTAATGAACCTACTACCAAACTGGAGAGCTATAGGACTGACAATAGCTTACATTTATTGAGGTGTTCCTTCTCTTGAGTAAACACAAGTTTACTTAAGAAGTTTTTTTGTTGGTTTGGCTTTTTATTGAAGTATGATTTACATGCAATATTATATTAATTTCAGGTGTACAAAAATAATGATTTGATATTTTTATACATTACAAAATGATCACTACAATAGTCTAGTTACCATCTGTCACCATACAAAGTTATTACAATGCTATTGACTATATTTCCTATGTTGTATATTACATCCCTGTGACTTATAACTGCAAGTTTGTACCTCTTTATTTCCTTCAGATATTTCACTCATCCCCCCATCTCCCTCCCCTCTGATGTCAGACCATCAGTTTTTTCTCTGTATGTATGGTCTGTTTCAGTTTTCTTATGTTTGTTAATTTGTTTCCAGATTTTTTGTATCAGTGAAATTATACAATATTAGTCTTTGTCTGATTTATTTCACTTAGCATAATGTGCTCTAGGTCCATTCCATGTTGTTGCAAATGGTAAAAGCCCCCTTTTGTAAATGGCTAAGATTCCATATATATACAATGGTGTCTTACTCAGACATAAAAAAATATATATAAAATACAGCTCCAGTTTAGTGGCTACACAAATTTTGCAACAATTTTTGTTCTGTAGAAAACAAACTTATGGTTACCAAGGGGGAAAGGGAGGGGGGGAGGGATGAATTGGGAGATTAGGATTGACATATACAGACTACTATATATAAAATAGATAACTAATAAGAACCTACTGTATAGTACAGGAAACTCTCCTCAATACTCTGTAAATGACCTATATGGGAAAGGAATCTAAAAAAGAGTGGATATATGTATATGTATAACTGATTCACTTTGCTGTATGGCAGAAACTAACACAACACTGTAAATCAACTTTACTCCAATAAAAATTAGTTTACATTCCCATAGTGCCTGAGGGCTTCCTTTTCTCCATATCCTCAAAAACACTGATTATTTTTCTTTTTGATAATAGCCATTCTGACAGGTGAGAGGTGATATCTCATTAGGGTTTTATTTGCATTTCCCTGATGATTAGTGATACTGAATATCTTTTTACATGTCTGTTGGCCATCTGTATGTATTCCTTGGGAAAATGTCTATTTAGGTCATTTAAATTGGGTTAAATTAAATTAAAATTTTTAAAGATTTAAATTAGGTTCATTTTTTGATGTTGATTTGTATGAGTTCTTTACATATTTTGGATATTAATCCCTTATCAGATATAGTGCTTGCAAATACCTTCTCCCGTTCAGTAGGTGCCTTTTCATTTTGCTGATAATTTCTTTCACTGTTCACAAGTTTGTTTTGCATCTTTATGATCATTACCTTGAACTCTTGTTTAAAAAAATTTGTATACAATTTTTAAAGGTTACTCTCTTTCATTTGTAATATATTCCTCTGTCTCCTCGTTTTTCCTAATTCTCTGTGTTTTTTTCTATGTATTAGGTATGTTGGTTACCTTTCCTGATCTTGTAGAAGTAGCTTTTTATAGGATAAATCCTATGGGGACAGGTAGCACCTTTCCCTCTGGTCACCCGAGTTATATGCTCTAGGGATGCACCCTGTGTGGGCTGTGTGAGCCCTTTTTTGTGGTGGGACTAAATGCTGTGGCCATGCTGGTAGGTGGAGCTGGCCTGGACCAGTTGGCTGCTAGGCCCTCCTCATGCAGTAGATGCTGGCCCACTGGTGGGTGGGGCTGGGTCCCCACATGGCTGGCTGCTTGTCCTGGAAAGTCTTAGAACTGGTACTGGCCTGCTGTTGAGCTGGTAAGTCCCTGGCACTAATAGACAAGAGGGAAGACCCAAATGGTACTTGCCAACACCAGTGTCCTCGTGGTAGAACGAGCCCCTAAAAATGGCTGCTGCCAGTGTCTTTTTTCTCAGGGGGAGTCCCAGTTGCCTCCTGCCTCTCTGGGGCGGGGGCTCTCCAAGACTAACAAGTGGGTCTGATTGAGGTTCCTTTCAAATTATTGCCTCTATGCTGGGACTAAGACCATGTGAGATTTTTACATGCACCTATTAAGAGATCTTGCACTGTACAGTCTCTTTGTCCTGGTTCCCAAACACAATTTCTGTTATAGAGAAGAGAGATTCCTTTAGAATACTTATACAAAATCTGAGTGCTGCAGAACACCACTTTGTTTCCAAGACAGTTTATGTCGTGTTAATGTATCTGTTTCTCTTATATACATACACACAAAGGAGCACACAAAAAATGTATAAATACACATCTGTATACATCTAACTTAAAAACAGACTTTCATAATGCTGTTTACCCACAAGTTAAAGCAAGTTGTGCCTCTCCTTATGTGTTTGTTGTTGTTTTTGCATCATCACTATTTCTTATTGATTGCAATTTATTTTTCTCTGCTTTTGCAGTCCTAAAGATTGATGCTGTTTGGGGGTCTAATTACCCAAGCCATTACCAATTATATTTTCAATGTGTTTTTTCTAAAATGCCTGCAGTTTATGGCACTCCTCAAATTGCCTGTTTAGCTGAGGTGCTTGCTCAGCATTTCTTCCTTCCACAAGCGTGTCACCTTCAATGAAGTCTCACTTTCCCTACAGAATACTTTTTATTTGCATTTACATATGTCAGCCAAATCCTGTCCTTCTTTTGCACTTTGCATTTTAATTAAGGTTTCTTCACCATGAAATAACCATAATTTATAGGGAATTGGTCAGAAGATGCAAAGAAGAAATTAACAGGAAGACATATTTTAAGGAACCATCCAATTTTTCCTTTTTCAGCATTTTTATTAAAACACATAAATGATGTTTTTCAATCTAAAACTGTTGTTATTTCATAGTAATTGGGTCTTCTCAGAGACTATTTCTTAATTAACTGATACATTTAAAAATTCTTTTCTTATGAAATGGAAGTAGTAATAGAACAGCTGAATTCTCCTCTCCCTAAAGGGACAGTTAAGTAGGTCCTTAGGTATATATCATTAACAATATTTAAGAATATTCAGGAAAAATTACAGGAACAAGAAACACACAGCTCTGAGAATCAGTTTAGCTTCTAGATCCTGGAAGGTGCTGTTTATTCCCATTGAGGGGTGGGGGAATGTGTTATGAATAAGAGCTGGAAATTCTAGAGGACTTGCTCAAAAATTGATATATCAAGCAAATAAAATATATGTAAAGGTATAGAAAAATTCAATAACAAGGTTAATATGCTTTTTTGTTTATATATGTATGTATATATATAGATAGCTTATGTGTGTATATATATATATATCTTTGTATATATATATAAAGATACAGAATTCACATTTCAAGCACATGTAGAATATTTACAGTCATTGAAAGTATGCTAGTCACCCATAAAAGCCCCAATACTTTTCAAAAGATTAATCATACAGGCTAGATTCCCTAACCAGAATGCACTAAGATTAAAAAATCAGTAATAAATGGCTAGCTGTAAAATATCCTATGTGACTAGAAACATTTAAAAAAATACTAAATAACTGGTTAAAGAGGAACTCAGTAGTTAAATTACTAAATTTTTAGAACTAAATGATAAGGAAAACATTGTATGTCAAAATGTATGAAAAATATTTAATTTAGCACTTAGGAAAAGTGATACATTTCAGGTACCAAAAATAATGAAAAAAATGAGATAAATGTTCATTTCAAGAAGACTGAAAAAGAGCAACAGTGTAAACCCAAAGAAACAAGAATAAGATTTAAAAAAAAAACAGTTGCAGATATCAGTTTCCATCAACCGGATCGACAAAAAAAATTATAAAATTAGGTAATATTAAGTACTGGCAAGGATGGTGGCAATAGGGACCTTCATTCACGGATGGTACAATGAAAACTGGTGAAGAAATTCTGAAGAACAATTTGGTGGTTACTTAGCGAAGTGATGAGTGTGTATATATATATAGCAATCGCATCTTTAATATAAACTGAAAAACTCAGAACACTTGCAAAGGTACACATGAGAATGTGCAAGAATGTTCACTGCAGTGCTGTTTAGGATAAACAGATGGAAACTGAATGACATCTATGACATAATAATCTTCATGTATTTTTTAAAAAATATAAGATAACATTTTTTAGAATAAACATATCTAAATAAATGTATAGACAGTGGATTAGAAGTTGTATTAGTTAAGAGACAGGCTAAGTTGCTATAACTAAGGGACTGAAATGTACAGAGACACAAATTAGATAAAAGTTAATTTTTGTCTTAAGTTGAAATCCAGAGGTAAGTAGTCACATGCTGGTGGGGTGGCTCTGCCATTAACACCTGGCTTCCAAGATTCCTCCACATCCTCCCAAAGGTAAGAAAGAATGTGCACCTTTGCAAATGTAAGACAACTAGCAAGCTTCTCCCTCTTCCAGCAGGACACTTAAGCATGTTTATCCTTATTAAGCTGCTATAAATCTGACTGCCTGTAATGTGTTCTGATAATTGAATGACTATCAGTAATGACCAACCAAGTATAACCCAGTTCTAAATTTTCTTTCCTGTGAAAACCAACATTAAAAAGACACAAACATTTTTAATCTGCAAAGCTTTGGCGTTTATGATGTAATTTTGTATACATTAACTTATTTCACTGATTTGAAAACATGAATGTGAAACATTCATAAAGCAGACACTAGAAAGAAATCTGCTTCAAGTGTCTAAAACGTAGTATATTTCTTAGTTGAAGAGTTTCTTGGAATGCTACTTATGCTTGGTCAATCAGTATACTTTCATCCTCCAGCTGAAATGGGTCCTCTTGCTGACATTAATGTTTTGTCTTCATAGGACAGAACATAATTTGCATAGAATTAAAAATCTACCTGACTGTCATAGATATGTCAGAGAAAAGTGAGCATAGAAATCTTCCTTCTAATAGAGGCAAAATTCTGTCTAGCTGGTAACATAATTCCTGTTTTGTCATGGTGTAAGCAGTTCAGTGCCTGGCATCTAGTCCACACTAAATCAGTTGATGACTATTTGTCTCATCAGTGAAGGACACAGCAGTCTGGTGTTTCATGTTCTGCCTCTGTCTCACGTTTAAGCATCTTATTACTATGTCATAGGACATAAGGAAGCAGGTTAAAAAAAGATATGGAAAACTTATACACTTGAGAAGCAGCTCAAGGAGAAGTGTTTACAAATATTTAAAATTTATTTATAAGGCATGGATAATATTTGCCTGCATCACTGCACTTAATGTGATCAGTTTAGGTTATTTAATTCACTTGGTTTTTCCCTTTGAGGACAATATAAGAATAACAGGCATTGACCCTGATTTTATTTATATTTGTGCCATGATTAATAGCACAAAATATTTAGTTCAGTTTATTTTCTTTGTCAGAATAGTTTTGATAAATGCGTTGCCTTGATTGTATGCTATGGACCTTGCTCCTCAGTTTTCTCAGTCATAATGCTACCTCTGAATAAAATAGAGATTTATTGGTGACCCTCCAATAACGCGAATAGATCGATAAAAATGACTGATACAGACCAAAAAAAACCCCCAAAACAAAAAACCCACAAACTTTTCTTTGATGCACTTCTTTCCAAATATGGGAGAAATTTCCTGATATTCTGCTTATTAGTGGCTTTGTAATGAATTTTCCTCTCAATATAAGACTTCATCATAAAATATGTTTGAATTACTTTTCTTACCTGAGGACTGAAGTGTGCTACTTTGCACATTGAATAGAGGTCAATGCAGAAGGAATAGGATCACTGACTTTTACCTGCTGCAGCTTTCTTTTTTTTTTTTTTTTTTTGTGGTACGCGGGCCTCTCACTGTTGTGGCCTCTCACGTTGTGGAGCACAGGCTCCGGATGCGCAGGCTCAGCGGCCATGGCTCACGGGCCCAGCCGCTCCGCGGCATGTGGGATCTTCCCAGACCGGGGCACGAAGCCGGGTCCCCTGCATCGGCAGGCGGACTCTCAACCACTGTGCCCCCAGGGAAGCCCTGCAGCTTTCTTGACAAGGCAAATTGCTCTAATAATATGAAGGTGGTTGGAACCTGAAGTTTATATCTTCTTTGAAAAAATGTCTGTTCAGATCTTATATCCATTTTTAAAATCAGTTTGTTTGGTTTTTTTGTTGTTGAGTTGTTCTTTTTATATATTTTGAATATTAACCCCTCATTAGATGTATGATTTGCAAATATTTTCTTTCATTCAGTAGTTTGCCTTTTCATTTTGATGATGGTTTCCTTTGCTGTTCTAAAGCTTTTTAGTTTGATGTAGTCCTATTTGTTTATTTTTGCTTTTGTTTCCTTTGCCTCTGGAATCAGATCCACAAAAACATTGCTAAAACTGATGCCAATGAGGTTTCTACCCGTGTTTTCTTCTCAGAATTTTATGGTCTCAGGTCTTACATTCAAGTCTTTTTCTATTTTGAGTTAATTTTTTGTATGGTATAAGATAGTAGTCTAGTTTCTTTTTTTTACATGTGGCTCTCCAGTTTTCCCAACACCATTTATTGAAGAGACTTCCCTTTATAGTATATTCTTTGCTCTGTTGTAAATTAATTGCCCATAAATGAGTGGGTTTATTTTGGGGTTCTTAATCTGTTTTTGTGCCACTTCCATACTGTTTGGATTACTATAGCTTTGCAGTACAGTTTGAGACCAGGGATCATGATTCTTCTAGCTTTGTTCTTTTTTCTCATGATTGTTTTGGCTATTCAAGGTCTTTGGTGGTTGTATATAAATTTTAAAATTACTTGTTCTAGTTCTGTGAAAAATGCCATTGGAATTTTGATAAGGAATTCATTGAATGTATAGATTGCTTTCAGTAGTATGGACACTTTAACAACATTTATTTTTCCAGTTTGTGAACACAGAATATCTTCTCATTTATTTGTGTCTTCTTCATTTTCTTTTATCAATGTCTTACAGTTTTCAGTCTACAGGTCTTTCACCTCCTTGGTTGTTTATTCCTAGGTTTTTTTTTGTTTTTTGATGCAATTGTAAATGGAGTTGTTTTCTTAATTTCTCTAATAGTTTATTATTAGTGTATAGAAACACCACAGATTTCTGTATCTTGATTTTTGTATTCTATGACTTTTTTTTATATAGTAGCATTTCATCTGCAAATAGTGGCAGTTTTAATTCTTCCTTTCTTATTTGAATGTCTTTTATTTCTTTTTCTTGTCTAATTGCCATGGCTAGAACTTCCAACACTATGTTGAATGAAAGTGGTGAGAGTGGACATCCTTGTCTTCTTCCTCATCTTAGAGGGATAATTTTCAGCTTTTCATCATTGAGTATGATATTGGCTGTGGGTTTGTCATATATGGCCTTTATTATGTTGAGGTATGTTCCCTCTATATCCACTTTGTTAAGAATTTTTATTGTAAATCGATGTTGGATTTCATCAAAAGCTTTTACTGCATCTAGTGAGACAGTCATATGATTTTTATCTTTCATTTTGTTAATGTGATGTATCATGCTGATTGATTTGAACAATCTTTGCATCCCTGGGATAAATCCCACTTGATTGTGTTGTATGATCCTTTTGTGTATTGTTGAATTCAGTTTTCTAATATTTTATTGAGGATTTTTGCATCTGTGTTTGTCAAGAATGTTAGCCTGTAATTTACTTTTTTTGTGGTGTCCTAGTCTGGTTTTAGTATAAGGGTAAAGTTGGCTTTGAAAAATGTGTTTAGAAGGTTTCCATTCCTTTCAATTTGGGGGGAGTTTGAGAAACATAAGTACTAATTCTTTGAATATTCTGTGGAATTCACCATTCAAAGTCTTTAGTCTTGCACTTTTGTTTGTTGGGAGATTTTTGATTACTTTTAATTTTTTTCCTATGACAGTTGGCACTTGAACAAAGCAATGGTTAGGGGCACTGATGCCTTCGCACAGTTGAAAATCTGCATATAACTTTACAGTCAGCCCTCCCTATCTTTAGTTCCCACATCCACAGATTCAACCAACCATGGATTGTGTAGTATTATAGTATATATTTATTTTAAAAAATTCACATATAAGTGGACCTGCACAGTTCAAACCCATCTTGTTCAAGGGTCAAACCTATTCAGTCTATTCAGATTTTCTGTTTCTTCATGATTCAATCTTGGAAGATTGTATGTTTCTAGGAATTGATACATTTCTTCTAGGTTGTCCAATTTGTTGTATAATAGTTCATAGTAGTCTCTTATGATCCTTTTATTTCTGTGGTATCAGTTGCAATGTTTCCTCTTTCATTTCTGATTTTATTTATTTGTGTTTTCTCTCTTTTTTCTTGGTGAGTCTAGCTAGTTTTTATTTTGTCTTTTCAGAAAATTAGTTCCTACTTTCATTGATCTTTTCTATTTTTTTAGTCTATATTTTATTGATTTCCACCCTGATCTTTATTGTTTTCTTCCTTCTGCTATTTTTGTGCTTAATCTGTTCTTCTTTTTCTAGTTCCTTTAGGTGTAAATTTAGATTGTTTATTTGGGATTTTTCTTGCTATGAACTTCCCTCTTAGAACCACTTTTGCTGCATTCTATAGGTTTTGGTATGCCATATTTCTGTTTTCATTTGCCCTCTAGGTATTTTTTGATTTCTCCGATGACCCATTGGTTGTTCAGTAGCACGTTGTCTAATCTTTACATTTTTATGGGTTTTTTTCTCATTTTTTCCTTGTGATTGATTTCTGGTTTCATACCATTGTAGTTGGAGAAGATGCTTGATATGATTTCAATCTTCTTGAATTTATTGATACGTGTTTTGTGACCTAACATATAATCTATACTGGAGAGTGTTCCATGTGTACTTGAGAAAAAGGTGTATTCTGCTGTTTTGGATGGAATGTTTTGTATGTATCTATTACGTTCATCAGGTCTAATGCATCGTTTAAGTCCAACTCTCTCCTTGTTGATTTTCCATCCGGAAGATTTATCCATTGATGTGATTACAATACAATACTATAGTATTTCTTTCAGTTTTTCACTTTAAGTCCATTAATACCTGCTTTATATATCTTGGTGCTCCTCTGTTGGGTGCATATACATTTATAACTTATATCTTCTTACTGGATTGACCCTTTTATCATTATGTAATGCCCTTCTTTGTCCTTTATTACAGTCTTTGTTTTAAAGTCTACTTTGTCTGATATGAGTATAGCTACTCCAGCTTTCTTATTTCTATTTTCATGGAATACTTTTTTCCAATCCTTCATTTTTTTGTGTGTGTGTCCTTTTACTGAAGTGAGTCTCTTGTAGGCACCATATAGATGGGTTTTGTTTTTTTATCCATTCTTCTACTTTATGTCTTTTAATTGGAGCATTTAGTCTATTTACATTTAAAGTAATTATTGATAGGTGTGTACTTATTGCCATTTTGTGAATTGTGTTCTGGCTGTTTTGTAGTTCCTTTCTGTTCCTTTGTTCTCCTCTTTCTCTCTTCCCTTCTATTTGGTAGTTTTCTTTAGTTTTATGTTTAGATTCCTTTCTCATTTTCCTTTGTGTATTTACTATAGGTGTTTTCCTTATGGTAACCATAAGGTTCACATATAACTGTGTGAACTATAACTATATAGCACATACTTACTATGTAAATAGTAGCATGTTTTCAGTTGGTAATGCAATTCAATGCTTTATCTTTTTATACCCCCCTACATTTTATACTTTTGATGACACATTTTGCATCTTTTTATTTTATGCACTACTTAACTAATTATTGTCATTTTGGTTAATTTTACTACTTCTGTCTTCTAATCTTAATGCTGATTTATTAGTGATTGATCTACTACCTTTACTATATATTTACTTTTTCCAGTGAAATTTTTACTTTCACATGTTTTCTTCTTATTGATCAGTGCCATTTCTATTCAGCTTAAAGAAGTCAATTTAACATTTCTTGTAGGGCCAGTTTAGTGGTAATAAACCCCTTTAGCTTTTGCTTATCTGGGAAACTCTTGATCTCTCATTCAATTCTGAATGGTAACCTTACTTGGTAGAGAGTTCTTGGTTGGGAGTTTTTTCCTTTGAGAGCTTTGAATTTGTCATGCCACTCCCTTCTGGCCTGTAAAGTTTCTGCTGAAAAATGTGCTCATAGCTTTAGGGGTTTCCCTTGTACATAACAAGTTGTTTTTCTCTTGCAGCTTTTAGGTTTTTTTAACATTTCACTATTTTAATTATGATGTGTCTTGATGGGGTTCTCTTTGAGTTTATTTTATTTGGAATTCTCTGGTCTTCCTGGACCTGAATGGTTGTTTTCTTCCTTAGATTAGGGAAGTTTTCAGCCAGTATTGCTTCAAATATTTAATTTTATGGCCTTTTATCTCTCTCTTCTCCTTTTGGGACTCTCATAATGCAAGTGTTATTCCATTTAAGGTTGTCCCAAAGATCCCTTAAAGTATCTTCACTTTTTAAAATTATTTTTCATTTTGCTGCTCTGTCTGGGTGAGTTCGATTGTTTTGTCTTCCAGGTTGCAGATTTGTTCTTCTACCTCATCTGGTCTGCTGTTGAACTCCTCTAGAGTATTTTTCAATTTGGTTATAATTTTTTTGGTACTTTCTTATGTTTTCTATCTCTTTGTTGAAGTTCTGACTCTGTTTATCCATTCGTCTCCCAAGATAGGTGAGCATCTTTGTGACAATTACTTTGAACTCTCTATCAGGTACATTGATTATCATTGTTTCATTTAGTTCTTTTTCTGAAGTTTTTGTCCTGCTCTTTCAATTGGGACATATTTTTCTGTCTCCTCATTTTGCCGAATTCTCTGTGTTTGTTTTTGTGTATTAGGTAAATCAACTACCTCTCCCAGTCTTGAAGGAGTGGGCCTAGTTAGGAGATGTTCTGTTGGGCTCAGAAAAACAACCTGCCTAGTTACCAGTGCCAGGCACTCAAGAAATGTTCAGTGTGTGGGCTTTGTTTGCCCTCCAGTTGTGGTAGGGCTATGGCTACTGCATTATGCTGGTGGGCAAAGCTTGCCCCCAGCCTGTCTGTGGGACCCAACTGTAGTTGTTGCAGTGTGTTTGTGGGCAGCATTGGCTCCTGCTGTGGGACCTGTCCATGACTTGAAAGAATTTTTTTTTTTTTTTAGAATGAATCCAAGTTTATATCATTTTTCTAATATCCTACTTAAAACTGTAGGGTAATATTTTGCATCAACATTATTAAATATACTTGTTTTTTTCTTTCTTAGCTATTTTTGTCCAGTTTTGTATTCAATGTTATATTGAATTCATAGATAGCATTTGGAAACTTCCCTTACTCACATGCTTTGGAATACTTTAGTAAAAGTTATGTTCCCTGAAAGTGTGATAGATTTCACCTGTGTACTATCTAGTCTCTATCATTTCTCCCAATCAGCTCTATTATTTTTCTCATTCAACAAGTGTTAGACAATACTTAGTATCTTTATTTCTTTTGTGGTCAATTTTAGAAATTATTTGCCTAAGAAAGCAACTATTTTTTTTCCAGGTTGTCAAATTTAATTGCCTATATTTGAACAAATTATGTTATTTTAACTTTCTTTCCATCTGTAATAATTTCCTCATATTTATCTCTGTGTTCTTGCATCTTCTCTCTTTTTTCTCAGTTAGCTTAGATATTTTATTGCTTACTTGTTGTTTTTGCAAAAAAAATCTCTAGAATTGATTTATTAGTTTTTTCTTTTTTTTCAAATTTTTTTTGTTATCTTTATTTTTTGTTTCTTTTAGTTTACTTTATTTAACTTTTTCTAATGTTTTGTATTGAGTGGTTAATTCATGTAGTGACTTTCTTTTCTAATATAATTAGCATTTAAATAATAGATTTTTCCTCTATATGTTTAAAAAATATTTTCTATTTTCCAGATGTTTGTCTATTTCAGTTATTTTCTTTTTGAATCAAAATAAAAAAAATAGTGTCCACATAATAGATGTTTTTGGTATTTTCTTTTTATTGTTACCTATATGTATTTACTTGGGATCAGATAATGTTATCTCATTATTTTATCTTTTTATAGCATATTGGCATTTTCTATGTGGAATAACAAAGTCAGATTTTAAAATACTACACAAACACTTGAAACAAAGGTGCGTTATTTGTTTTCAGAATTCAGAGATTAAGATATCTTTTTGATCCAAATTCATTGTTATTTAGACATCCTGTTTGCTCCTTTTATAAAAAATCTATTTGATTCTTTAAAGGATGAGAAAGTGAGTTAAAATCTCTTGACATTATTAATTCTTTGTCTATTTTTACCTTGCATCTCCTGAAGTATTTTCATCATACATTGAGATTCTATTGATCAGATGTATAAATATTCACAATCTTTTATGTAAACTTAACCAGTTATTATTAATGAAATTGTAATTTGTCTCATATAGTGCTTTTGTTCCAGTTTCTACCTTGACTAATATTAATATTTCATCCCTTTGTTTTCATTGCATGTATTTTTCATCATTGAAAGTAAAATGATACTTTTATTTTCAATACTTGTACATCACTTGTCTTAATTTTTTCCCCTTGTACAGGTTACTTTTGGGTTCTACTTTTAGATTCAGTCTATTTGTGTTAATAGACTAATTAATACTTTTTATACTATTTGATATGATTGGTGTTTTGATTGTTCTTAATTTTATTATATTTCCATTCTTGATAAAAGTGAGAGAATAGATTAGAATAGTATGTTCCAGTCACATCTTTATTAAACTGCAAGAGCTGGAGAGAGACTCCTTTTGTCTTTCCTTTTTTGTTTTCTTCACCCTGATGATCTTGTTTGTCTTTAATTCTCTTAATCCTTGTTTGATGCAAGATAAAACTAGCATTGAATGTTTATAAATGTTTTCTTTTTTTCCCTGTGTTTTACCTATTTATACTATTCATTAGGATTAGAGGAAAGGAATCTGATTTCATTTCTCCATTCTAATGCAGAAAGCTGAAGCTTATAATTTTTAACAGATGCATAGCATATCATATTATAGGTGTTCTGAATTTACTTAAAATATGGCTAATATATAGATTACTTCTAATATGTCAATATTACAGGTACTGCTGAGTGGAATATCATTGTACAGACATACCTCTTTTTATTTCACTGCAATTTATTGCACTTCACAGATAGTGTGTTTTTTACAAATTGAAGGTTTGTGGTGATCCTGCATCAAGCAAGTTTTTTTGGCACCATTGTTCCAGAAGCATTATTTTTTAATTAAGATATGATTGGTTTTCTTAGCCACAATGATTTTGCTTACTTAATACAGTACAGTATAGTGTAAATGTAACTTATTTTGGGAAACCAAAAAATTTGTGTTACTCACTTTATTGTGATATTTGCTTTATTGCAGTGGCCTGGAACCAAACCTGCAATATCTCCAAGGTATACCTGTACCTATATTTTGGTGCAATTGTGAAAATATCTCTGTAGAATGGAAACCTAGAAGTATAATTTTGGGACTATATACACTCATATATGCTCTACTAACAGTATATAAGGAAGGTCGTTTCCACATGGTCTAATCAACAGTGAACATTTTCAATATTTTCAATTATACTTTATTACTTTGATAAGTATAAAAATGATATTTTGTTTCTATCTCTATTTCCCTTATTGGTAGTGTGTGTATGTTTGTGTAGTAGTTATGTTGTCTGTTTTTATTTTATTTTTTTCTGTGAAATTTTCTTTTCCTTATTAATATGTAGAAATATTTTATATATTCTGGCTATTCCTTTTCTGTTACACTGCAAATAGTTTCTCCTTGTCTCTCACTTGTATTTTAACTTTTATAGGGGTTACTGACATGTAATTTTAGTTGGCATACAATCAAGCCTGCTAGATTTTTTCTTTCTTTTTGCTTATGATTCTCTAGATAACATGATTATTGTCAAGATCTACCAGATATCCAGCTGGTCAGTTAGGATAATGAGCCAAATTGAAACTAGCAATTAAGACTTTATTCACTTACTAAGAGAAAAGTGCTTGCTCCCTCAATGTTCCATTTTTCCCCGTGGATTGGTGCCAGGTGAGGGTCAGTCAGGTGATTTGCAGTGCAGGTGGAGGAAATTGTGTCTTTACTGAGGGATCCCGGAACTATTTTATGAACCTGAGTCCTGAAGTAGGGAGCGGAAGAAGGGCTCGGAGTGGAAAGTATTGAGTCATAATGGAAAAAAGTGCTTCAAGGATATTTCCCACCCCTTCAATGGGAAGTCTCAGTGGAGACACCTGAAAAATGTCTGACCAGAGACATCTTCCCCCTCCCACCCCTCAATAAGGAGCTCTTTGAATGGAGGCAGTAAGGCTAGGAATGCAGCTGTGTGTGTGAACATGTCCAAGAGGGTGGTCCAGGGGCTGAGAGGCTGAGTCTTTGAACTCCCTTCGAATGCGCTGATTCTGCACCAAGTTTGACATGGGGAGGGCATCTTTCCACCCATAAGAACTACTAGGTAAAGCTTTTGTAGTTACCTGTGGTTGGGCTTGAAAGATCACACATAAGATTTTGGCTTGGAGTCAGACTCCTCAATTATAAATAAAAATTACTCATGTTTTTATCTTTGTATTAGCTAGTGTGTGTGTGTGTGTTTGTGTGTGTGTGTGTGTGTGTGTAAACATTTAGCTTTTTACATTTTCTGGAATTAATTATCCTATGTTGCAGTAAGTAGTCATCTACTATATACTATTAAATCTAAAACTCTATTATAAGATTATTTTAATTTACATATCTGTAAGAAAGAAAAAAATACTTCCAATTAAACTATGACCCTTCATTAACTGTAAGACATAGACTGATTTCAGAAATAATAAAATATGAAAAAGTGTGTCTTAGAATCAGTGAAATGTATAACATTTTGTTACTAATCTATAACCAGTGGTCATTCTATCAATAGTTGAATACATACTTTTATCACTAGTGTGAGATATTTAAGAAAAAATAAGTCCACATAAACACAGGTTATTCTGACCCTCCAATCTGTTCTTTTACTCTTCCATCTATTATTAAACTAATCAATTCACTTTTAAATTTGTGTTTATTTTTAAATACTGGATAGTGTCTTACTCTTCAAAATTCTGTTGAATTTTTGGCATATTTTCTCTTACATATGAAGTTTAAAGATTTATAAAAATAATTTATTCAAGCTTTATAAAAAGAATTATTAGACATCATTATTATTTCACTGAATTAACACATAATTTTGGATAGTATTGACATCATTATAACATCAAGCTTTCCAAGAGACATTTAAATTGTTCCATTATTTTGCACTTAGACAATGCATATTTACATACGTGTAAACTAAAATTTTGTATTTAGGTTAAATTTCTGAAAGTGAAATTGTTGAGTCAAAGGATACTTAAATTTTATTTTTATTTATTTTTTATTTTTAACATCTTTATTGAAGTATAATTGCTTTACAATGGTGTGTTAGTTTCTGCTTTATAACAAAGTGAATCAGCTATACATATACATACATCCCATATCTCCTCCCTCTTGCGTCTCCCTCCCACCCTCCCTATCCCACCGCTCTAGGTGGTTACAAAGCACCAAGCTGATCTCCCTGTGCTATGTGGCTGCTTCCCACTAGCTATCTATTTTACATTTGGTAGTATATATAAGTCCATGTCACTCTCTCACTTCTTCCCAGCTTACCCTCCCGCCTCCCCGTGGCCTCAAGTCCATTCTGTACGTCTGTGTATTTATTCCTGTCCTGCCCCTAGGTTCTTTAGAACCATTTTTTTGTGTGTGATTCCAAATGTATATGTTAGCATATGGTATTTATTTTTCTCTTTCTGAGCTACTTCACTCTGTATGACAGTCTCTAGGTCCATCCACCTACTACAAATATGTCAATTTCATTTCTTTTTATGGCCGAGTAATATTCCATTGTATATATGTGCCACATCTTCTTATCCATTCATCCAATGATGGACACTTAGGTTGCTTCCATGTCCTGGCTACTGTAAACAGAGCTGCAATGAATATTGGTGTAGATGACTCTTTTTGAATTATGGTTTTCTCAGGGTATATGCCCAGTAGTGGGATTGCTGGGTCGTATGGTAGTTCTATTTTAGGTTTTTTAAGGAAACTTCATACTGTTCTCCATAGTGGCTGTATCAATTTACATTCCCACCAACAGTGCAAGAGGGTTCCCTTTTCTCCACACCCTCTTAAGCATTTATTGTTTGTATATTTTTGGATGATGGCCATTCTGACAGGTGTGAGGTGATACCACACTGTAGTTTTGATTTGCATTTCTCTAATGATTAGTGATGTTCAGCATCCTTTCATGAGTTTGTTGGCAGTCTGTATATCTTCTTTGGAGAAATGTCTATTTAGGTCTTCTGCCCATTTTGGATTAGGTTGTTTGTTTTTTTGATAATGAGCTGCTTGCAAACTTTGGAGATTAATCCTTTGTCAGTTGCTTCATTTGCAAATATTTTCTCCCATTCTGAGGGTTGTCTTTTCATCTTGTTTATGGTTTCCTTTGCTATGCAAAAGCTTTGAAATTTCATTAGGTCCTATTTGTTTATTTTGTTTTTATTTCCATTTCTGTAGGAGGTGGGTCATAAAGAATCTTACTGTGATTTATGTCGTAGGGTGTTCTGCCTATGCTTTCCTCTAAGAGTCTGATGGTGTCTGGCCTGACATTTAGGTCTTTAATCCATTTGGAGTTTACTTTTGTCTATGGTGTTAGGGAGTGTTCTAAATTCATTCTTTTATATGTAGCTGTCCAGTTTTCCCAACACCACTATTTAAGAGGCTGTCTTGTCTCCATTATATATTCTTGCCTCTTTTATCAAAAACAAGGTGACCATATGTGCATGGGTTTATCTCTGGGCTTTCAATCCTGTTCCATTGATCTATATTTCTGTTTTTGTGCCAATACCATACTGTCTTGATTAATGTACTTTGTATTATAGTCTGAAGTCTGGGAGCCTGATTCCTCCAGCTCTGTTTTTCCTTCTCAAGCTTGCTTGGGCTGTTTGGGGTCTTTTGTGTTTCCATACAAATTGTGAAATTTTTTGTTCTAGTTCTGTGAAAAATGCCATTGGTACTTTGAAAGGGATTGCAATGAATCTATAGATTGATTTGGGTAGTACAGTCATTTTCACAGTGTTGATTCTTCCAGTGCAAGAACATGGTATATCTCTCCATCTTTCATCATTGTCTTACAGTGTTCTGCCTAGAGGTCTTTTGTCTCCTTAGGTAGGTTTATTCCTAGGTATTTTATTCTTTTTGTTGCAGTGGTAAGTGGGAGTGTTTCCTTAATTTCTTTTGCAGATTTTTCATCATTAGTGTAAATGAATGCAAGAGATTTCTGTGCATTAATTTTGTATCCTGCTGCTTTACCAAATTCATTGATTAGCTCTAGTAGTTTTCTTGAGCATCTTTAGGATCCTCTATGTAGAGTATCATGTCTTCTCCAAACAGTTACAGCTTTACTTCTTCTTTTCTGATTTGGATTCCTCTGATTTCTTTTTCTTTTCTGATTGCTGTGGGTAAAACTTCCAAAACTATGTTCAATAATAGTGGTGAGAGTGGGCAACCTTGTCTTTTTCCTGATCTTAGTGGAAATGGTTTCATTTTCTCACCATTGAGGATGATGTTCGTGGTGGGTTTGTCATATATGGCCTTTATTATGTTGAGGTAAGTTCCCTCTATGCCTAGTTTCTGGAGGGTTTTTATCAAAAATGGGTGTTGAATTGTGTCGAAAGATTTCTCTGCATCTATTGAGATGATCATATTGTTTTTCTCCTTCAATTTTTTAATATGGTGTATCACATTGATTGATTTGCATATATTGAAGAATCCTTGCATTCCTGGGATAAACCCCACTTGATCATGTGTATGATCCTTTTAATGTGCTGTTGGACACCGTTTGATAGTATTTTGTTGAGGATTTTTGCATCTATATTCATCAGTGATATTATTCTGTAGTTTTCTTTTTTTGTGACGTCTTTGTCTGGTTTTGGTATCAGGTTGATGGTATCCTCGTAGAATGAGTTTGCGAGTGTTCCTCCCTCTGCTATATTTTGGAAGAGTTTGAGAAGGATAGGTGTTGGCTCTTCTCTAAATATTTTGATAGAATTCACCTTTGAAGCCATCTGGTCCTGGGCTTTTGTTTGTTGTGAGATTTTTAATCACAGTTTCAATATCAGTGCTTGTGATTGGCCTGTTTATATTTTCTATTTCTTCCTCGTTCAGTTTTGGAAGGTTGTGCTTTTCTAAGAATTAGTCCATTTCTTCCGGGTTGTCCATTTAATAGGCATATAGTTGCTTGTAGTAATCTCTCATGATCCTTTGTATTTCTGCAGTGTCAGTTGTTACTTCCCCTTTTTCATTTCCAATTCTATTGATTTGAGTCTGCTCCCTTTTTTTCTTGATGAGTCTGGCTAATGGTTTATCAATTTTTTTTCTCTTCTCAAAGAACTAGCTTTTAATTTTATTGATATTTGCTATTGTTTCCTTCATTCCTTTTTCATTTATTTTTTAAATTTAATTTTACTTATTGTTTTATACAGCAGGTTCTTATTAGTCATCAGTTTTATACACATCAGTGTATACATGTCAATCCCAGTCGCCCAATTCATCACACTACCATCCCCACCCCGCTGTGTCTTTCCCCCCTTGGTGTCCATACATTTGTTCTCTACATTTTTGTCTCAACTTCTGCCCTGCAAACTGGTTCATCTGTTCCATTTTTCTTGGTTCCACATACATGCATTAATATACGATATTTGTTTTTCTCTTTCTGACTTACTTCACTCTGTATGAGAGTCTCTAGATCTATCCACGTCTCAACAAATCTCAACAAGTGACCCAATTTCGTTCCTTTTTATGGCTGAGTAATATCCCATTGTATATATGTCCCACATCTGGATAAGACGAATGGATAAATTCGTTTGTTGATGGGCATTTAGGTTGCCTCCATGACCTGCCTATTGTAAATAGTGCTGCAATGAAATTGGGGTGCATGCGTCTTTTTGCATTATGGTTTTCTCTGGGTATATGCCCAGTAGTGGGATTGCTCAGTCATATGGTAATTTTATTTTTAGTTTTTTTAAGGAACCTCCATACTGTTCTCCATAGTGGCTGTATCAATTTACATTCCCACCAATAGTGCAAGAGGGTTCCCTTTTCTCCACACTCTCTCCAGTATTTGTTGTTTGTAGAATTTGATGATGCTCATTCTAACTGGTGTGAGGTGATACCTCACTGTAGTTTTGATTTGCCTTTCCCTAATAATTAGTGATGTTGAGCAGCTTTTCATGTGCTTCTTGGCCATCTGTATGTCTTTTTTGGAGAAATGTCTATTTAGGTCTTCTTCCCATTTTTGGATTGGGTTGTTTTTTTCTTTACTATTGAGCTGCATGCACTGTTTATATATTTTGGAGATTAATCCTTTGTCCATTGATTTGTTTGCAAATATTTTCTCCCATTCTGAGGGTTGTCTTTTCATCTTGTTTATGGTTTCCTTTGCTGTGCAAAAGCTTTGAAGTTTCATTAGGTCCCATTTGTTTATTTTTTTTTTAATTTCCATTACACTAGTAGTTGGATCGAAAAAGATCTTTCTGTGCTTTAAGTCAAAGAGTGTTCTTCCTATGTTTTCCTCTATGAGTTTTACAGTGTCCGGTCTTACACTTAGGTCTCAAATCCATTTTGAGTCTATTTTTGTGTATGGTGTTAAGGAGCATTCTAATTTCATTCTTTTACATGTAGCTGTCCAGTTTTCCAATCACCAATTATTGAAGAGGCTATCTTTTCTCCATTGTATATCCTTGCCTCCTTTGTCATAGATTAGTTGACCATAGATGCGTGGATTTATCTCTGGGCTTTCTATCTTGTTCTATTGATCTATGTTTTGATCTAAACATTGATCTATGTTTCTGATTACTGCAGCTGTGTAGTATAGTCTGAAGTCAGGGAGTCTGATTCCTCCTGCTCCGTTTTTTTCCCTCAAAACTGTTTTGACTATTCGGGGTCTTTTTTGTCTCCATACAAATTTTAAGATTTTTTGTTCTAGTTCTGTAAAAAAATGCCATTGGTAATTTGATAGGGATTCCATTGAATCTGTAGTTTGCTTTGGGTATTATAGTCATTTTCACAATATTGATTCTTCCAATAGAAGAAAATGGTATATCTCTTCATCTGTTGGTATCATCTTTAATTTCTTTCATCAGGGTCTTATAGTTTTATGCATACAGGTGTTTTGTCTCCCTAGGTAGGTTTATTCCTAGATATGTTATTCTTTTTGTTACAATGGTAAATGGGAGTGTTGCCTTAATTTCTCTTTCAGGTTTTTCATCATTAGTGTATAGGAATGCAAGAGATTTTTTTTTCATTTATTTCTGATCTGGTCTTTATGATTTCTTTCCTTCTGCTAACTTTGGGAGTTTTTTTTTTTTTCTTCTTTATCTAGTTGCTTTAGGTGTCAGGTTAGCTTGTTTATTTGAGATATTTCCTGTTTCTTGAGTTAGGATTTCATTGCTATAAACTTCCCTCTTAGAACTGCTTTGTCTGCATTACATTGGTTTTTGTTTGTCGTGTTTTCATTGTCATTTTTTTCTAGGTGTTTTTCAATTCCCTCTGATTTCTTCAGTGATCACCTGGTTATTAAGTAGTGTATTGTTTAGCCTCCATTTGTTTGTATTCTTTACGGATTTTTTCCTGTTAATTGTTATGTTGTCTCATAGTGTTGTGGTCAGAAAAGATACTTGATACGATTTCAATTTTCTTAAATTTACTAAGGCTTGATTTGTAACCCAAGATATGATCTATCCAGGAGAATGTTCCATGAGCACTTGAGAAGAAAGTGTATTCTGTTGTTTTTTGCTGCAAGGTCCTATAAATACCAATTAAGTCCATCTTGTTTAATGTATCATTTAAAGCTTGTGTTTCCTTATTTATTTTAATTTTGGATGATCTGTCCATTGGTGAAAGTGGGGTGTTAAAAGTCCCCTACTATGATTGTGTTACTGTCGATTTCCCCTTTTATGGCTGTTAGCATTTCTTTATGTATTGAGGTGCTCCTATGTTGGGTGCATAAATATTTACAATTGTTACATCTTCTTTTTGGATTGATCCCTTGACCATTATGTACTGTCCTTTGTCTCTTGTAATAGTCTTAGTTTTAAAGTCTATTTTATCTGATATGAGAATTGCTACTCCAGCTTTCTTTCGATTTCCATTTGCATGGAATATCTTGTTCCATCCCCTCACTTTCAGTTTGTACGCGTCGGTAGGTCTGAAGTGGGTCTCTTTTAGACAGCATATATACGAGTCTTGTTCTTGTATCCATTCACCCAGTCTATGTCTTTTGGTTGGAGCATTTAATCCATTTACATTTAAGGTAATTATCAATATGTATGTTCCTATTATCATTTTCTTAATTGTTTTGGGTTTGTTATTGTAGGTCTCTTCCTTCTCTTGTGTTTCCTGCCTAGAGAAGTTCCTTTAGCATTTGTTGCAAAGCTGGTTTGTTGGTGCTGAATTCTCTTAGCTTTCACTTGTCTGTAAAGGTTTAAATTTCTCCATGAAATCTGAATCAAATCCTTTCTGGATAGAGCAATCTTGGTTGTAGGTTTTTCCTTTTAATCACTTTAAATATGTCCTGCCCCTCCCTTCTGGCTTGCAGAGTTTCTGCTGAAAGATCAGCTGTTAACTTTGTGGGTATTCCCTTGTGTGTTATTTGTTGTTTTTCCCTTGCTGCTTTTAATATTTGTTCTTTGTATTT
Source organism: Globicephala melas (assembly GCF_963455315.2). NCBI lineage: Eukaryota > Metazoa > Chordata > Mammalia > Artiodactyla > Delphinidae > Globicephala > Globicephala melas. Next base: position 26,187,819 of record NC_083318.1, on the reverse strand, counting down.
AAGTTTTGATAGTTTGATTAATATGTGTCTTGGCGTGTTTCTCTTTGGATTTATCATGTATGGGACTCTCTGTGCTTCCTGGACTTGATTAACTATTTCCTTTCCCATATTATGGAATTTTTCAACTATAATCTCTTCAAATATTTTCTCCATCCCTTTCTTTTCTCTTCTTCTTCTGGAACCCCTATAATTTGAATGTTGGTGTGTTTAATATTGTTCCAGAGGTCTCTCAGACTGTCCTCAATTCTTTTCCTCTTTTTTCTTTATTCTGCTCTGCAGTAATTATTTCCACTGTTTTATCTTCCAGGTCACTTATCCGTTCTTCTGCCTCAGTTTTTCTGCTATTGATCCATTCTAGAGAATTTTTAATTTCATTTATTGTGTTGTTCAATATTGTTTGTTTGCTCTTTAGTTCTTCTAGGTCCTTGTTAAATGTTTCTTTCATTTTCTCCATTCTATATCCAAGATTTTGGATCACCTTTTCTATCATTATTCTGAATTCTTTTTCAGGTAGACTGCCTATTTCCTCTTCATTTGTTAAGTCTGGTGTGTTTTTTACTTTTCTCCTTCATCTGCTGAGTGTTTCTTTGTCTTCTCATTTTGCTTAACGTACTGTGTTTGGGGTCTCCTTTTCTCAGGCTGCAGGTTCATAGTTCCCATTGTTTTTTGGCTGCCCCCAGTGGCTAAGGTTGGGTCAGTGGGTTGTGTAGGCATTCTGGTGAGAGGGACTAGTGCCTGTGTTCTGGTCGTTGAGGCTGGATCTTGTTTTTCTGGTGGGCAGGTCCACGTTTGGTGGTGGGTTTTGGGGTGTCTGTGACGTTATTATGATTTTAGGCAGCCTCTCTGCTGATGGGTGGGGTTGTATTCCTTTCTTGCTAATTGTGTGGCATAGGGTGTCCAGCACTGTAACTTGCTTGTCGTTGAGTGGAGCTGGGTTTTGGCTTGAGATGGAGATCTCCTGGAGATTTACGTCTTTTGATATTACGTGGAGCTAGGAGGTATCTCGTGGACCAGTGTCCTGAACTTGGCTCTCCCACCTCAGAGGCACAGCCCTGATGCCTGGCTGGAGCACCAAGAGCCTGTCATCCATGTGGCTCAGAATAAAAGGGAGAAAAGAAGGGAAAGAAAGGAAGAAAGGAAGAAAGGAAGGAAGGAAGGAAGGAAGGAAGGGATAAAATAAAATAAAACAGAATAAACAGTTATTAAAATAAAAAAGAAAAAATAATTATTGAAAAAAATTTTTTTAAATAATTAAAAAAAAAAGAAAGAACAACTAAACCAAAAAGCAAATTCACCAGTGATAACAAGCGCTGAAAACTATACTAAAACAAAAACAAAACAAAACCATATAAAAAACAAAAAAGAAGAACGGACAGACAGAACCCTAGGACAAATTGTAAAAGCAAATCTATACAGACAAAATCACACACAGAAGCATAAGCATACACACTCACAAAAAGAGAAAAAGGGAGAAAAAAAGAATATATATATCGTTGCTCCCAAAGTCCATCTCCTCAATTTGGGATGATTCGTTGTCTATTCAGGTATATTCAACCGATGCTGGGTACATCAAGTCGACTATGGAGATTTAATCCACTGCTCCTGAGGCTGCTGGGAGAGACTTCCCTTTCTCTTCTTTGTTTGCAGTGCTCCTGGGGTTCAGCTTTGGATTTGTCCCTGCCTCTGCTTGTAGGTTGCCTGAGGGCGTCTGTTCCCGCCCAGACAGCACAGGGTTAATATAGCAGCTGATTAGGGGGCTCTGGCTCACTCAGGTCGGGGGAGTGATGGGTACGGAATGCGGGGTGAGCCTGCGGCGGTAGAGGCCAGCGTGACGTTGCACCAGCCTGAGGCGCGGCGTGCGTTCTCCCGGGGAAGTAGTCCTTGCATCACGGGACCCTGGCAGTGGCGGGCTGCACAGGCTCCTGGGAGGGGAGGTGTGGAGTGTGACCTGTGCTTGCACACAGGCTTCTTGGTGGCTGCAGCAGCAGCCTTAACGTCCCATGCCCGTCTCTGGGGTTTGCGCTAATAGCTGCAGCTCGCGCCTCTCTCTGGAGCTCCTTTAAGCAGCGCTCTTAATCCCCTCTCCTCGCGCACCAGGAAACAGAGTCAAGAAGAAGTCTCTTGCCTCTTCAGCAGTTTCAGACCTTTTCCCAGACTCCCCCCCGGCTAGCTGTGGTGCACTAGCTCCCTTCAGGCTGTGTTCATGCAGCCAACCCCAGTCCTCTCCTTGGGATCCGACCAAAGCTGGAGCCTCAGCTCCCAGCCCCCACCCGTTCCAGCAGGGGAGCAGCAAAGCCTCTTGGGCTGGTGAGTTCTTGTTGGCCCTGATCCTCTGTGCGGGAATCTCTCCACTTTGCCCTCTGCACCCCTGTGGCTGCGCTCTCCTCCGTGGCCCCGAAGCTCCCCGCTCCGCCACCCGCAGTCTCCACCTGCGAAGGGGCTTCCTAGTGTGTGGAAACCTTTCCTCCTTCACAGTTCCCTCCCACTGGTGCAGGTCCCGTCCCTATTCTTTTGTCTGTGTTTATTCTTTTGCCCTACCCAGGTACGTGGGGAGTTTCTTGCCTTTTGGGAGGTCTGAGTTCTTCTGCCAGTGTTCAGTAGGTGTTCTGTAGGAGTTGTTCCACATGAAGGTGTATTTCTGATGTATTTGTGGGGAGGAAGGTGATCTCAACATCTTACTCTTCTGTCATCCTGAAGCGCCTCCTCTGCTGTAGCTTTTGAAGTAGCTTATCAACTTGGCCCTTACCCCAAAGCAGTCACTGATGGACAAGACAAAATTACTATGGTTGAGTAAGTGCACTAAAATTCATTTCCAATTTCTTAGAGAATATCAAGTTTTTAAAATCCCTCAACACCAATAGGACTTCAGTCTAGAGAAACTGAGTAGTCCTCTAATACAGGGGTCCCCAACCCTGGTACCGGACTGCAGCCTGTTGGGAACCAGGCTGCACAGCAGGAGGTAAATGGTGGGTGAGCAAGCGAAGCTTCACCTGTCGCTCCCCATCGCTCGCATTACTGCCTGAACACACCCCCACCCTGGAGAAAAATTGTCTTCCACGAAACTGATCCCTGGTGGCCAAAAGGTTGGGAACCACTGCTCTAATACATTCTGGCTTCATGGATTATGGCTACACTCTGCATGTTATATCCCCTTTTACCCAAGGGTGCATGGGCCTTCACCGATTGCACTGTTCTGTTGAGTTTTACTTAATTCTGTGGAAATATTCAAACAGATGAAGAATTTTATGTAAGATTTTTCTTTTAATTCAGGATGTCTTCTCACCATAGGTCTAAGATAAAGCCTACACCTGATGCTGTATTAAATTTCTGATTTCTAGTGGATATTTGTTCTCTGCAACCCAAATAGAAAGCAGATCCCTTGAGATTGTCTTAATGTATGTTAAAAATACCAACTAGAAATGGGAAATAAGAATAAATTAGTGGGTACTTCAGGAAGGAGATATCTTGGGGCAATGAATAAAATGATACCAGCAAGGAATACCATCTGTCTAGAAGCGTTGTGAACCACCGTAGAATGAGGCTACTATTTCAGCAACTATCAGGTGTGTTCCAAGAGACTTGACATGAAGGCTTCATAAAAAACAAAACAACTATGCTTACATTAAAGGAAAAGAAAAAAAATCCAAGAAACTCACCAACTAGAGGCAAATCAAGAAGGGGATGAAGAGCCTCCTTAGAAGCAGTGGGAAAAGTATCAGGGGATTTACCACTGCTTCCTACTTTTTCCAGTGGTCCTGTCAGTGTCCCGTCCAGTGGCTCTACTGGGTGGTGAGCCTGCCCTTGCGGTACGCAGGCCTCTCACTGTTGTGGCCTCTCCCGTTGCGGAGCACAGGCTCCGGACGCGCAGGCTCAGCGGCCATGGCTCACGGGCCTAGCTGCTCCGTGGCATGTGGGATCTTCCCAGACCAGGGCACGAACCCGTGTCCCCTGCATTGGCAGGTGGACTCTCAACCACTGCGCCACCAGGGAAGCCCCGAGCCTGCCCTTTGAGACTGAGTGGTAGGTATCCCTGCTCCCTGGGGTCTTTGCACTCTGGGCCTGTGGTGAAACTAGTGGCCCTGATAATCTTTGAATCACTTTTGGGTCTTTCTTCCTTTTTCTTAAAGGATAACACACATTTGCAGTTGAATAGCTCTCTGGTCCTGTCCTGTGAAATCCAGCAGTCTGATAGCTTTCTTCATTCTGTCCTGCCTTCTCTGTCCCCTTTAGTTCAAACTGGCAGTATCTCTACTGGTAGGTATAATCCCATTTCCATTCCTGACTTCTGCTGAGGTGGCTGATTAAGTCTATAAGTTGCGTCAATGATCTTTTAATTGAATGGTTGTTCAGCCACACTCTTAGTGTTCTTTTCAGGACACATTTTCTCATTTTTTGCAATATGGATAAGCTGAGCATTTACCAAACCTTCAGGTCCTGGTTCCTTTCTGCTTAACAATTCCTTCTTCAATTCATCTCTTTCTTTTCACCTTTTACTATAAGCAGTCAGAAGGAATCAAGCCACTCCTTCAACACTTTGCTTAGGAATCTCCTCAGCTAAATATTCAGTTTTATCACTTGCAAGTTTTACCTTCCAAAAAAGACTAGAACATAGTTCAGTCAAGTTATTTGCCACTTTGTAACAAGTATCACCTTTCCTCCAGTTTCCAAAAACATAGTCCCGGGCTTCCTTGGTGGCGCAGTGGTTGAGCGTCCGCCTGCCGATGCAGGGGACACGGGTTCGTGCCCCGGTCCGGGAAGATCCCACATGCCGCGGAACGGCTAGGCCCGTGAGCCATGGCCGCTGAGCCTGCGCGTCCGGAGCCTGTGCTCCGCAACGGGAGAGGCCACAAGTGAGAGGCCCGCTTACCGCAAAAAAAACCCCAAAAAACAAAACAAAACAAACAAAAAACATAGTCCCCATTTATGTCTGAAACCTCACCAGAATCACCCTTAATGTACATATTTCTAGCATGCGTTCAAAACTCTTCCAGCCTCTACCAATACCCAGTTCCAAAACCATTCCTACAGTTTTTATGTATTTGTTACAGCAGCACCCTACTCTCAGTACCAGAAGCTGTCTTTGTCTGCTTAGGCTGCCATAACAAAATACCACAGACTGGGTGGCTTAAACAGCAAAGATTAATTTTCTCACAGTTCTTGAGGCTGGAAGGAGTCCAAGATCAGGGTTCAGGATTCTAGCATGGTTAAATTCTGGTGATGGCTCTCTTCCTGGCTTGTAGATGGATACTTTCTTGCTCTCTCCCTACTACGTGAGGACACAGGGAGAAGGCAGCATCTACAAGCTGGGAAGAAAGCCATCACCAGAAAGCAGCTATGCTGGCACCCTGATCTCAGATGTCCAACCTCCAGAACTGTGAGGAAATGAATCTCTGTTGTTTAGGCCCCTAGTCTGTGGTATTTTGTTATGGCAGCCCAAACAGTTTAAGACATTCTGATAGATCTTTGCCTGGACTTAATTTTCACTCTGTTGAACTTTCTCAATTACTTAGAATTATTATAAAAGTGGTGTAATTTTAGCTTCCTTGCATGTTCCTAAATGTATAAGAATAAAACATTGTGAGGATATATTCTTGGATCATGGTTTTTTCCTCTGGAAATCTATTTTCTTAGCTTACATGAGAAACTTGATGCTGTTTTGACTTCCTTTCTTCTGTAAGTAATCTATTATTTCCATCTGTAGACTTATAAAATTTTCTCTTTATCTCTGTCATTCAGAAAATTCTTTAGCTACCTCTTTTGAAATTAATCCTATTTTAAACTCAGTGAGTCTTTCTATTTGAAATTTTAAACCTTTATATTATTCAGGGAACTTTTCTTCCATTATCTGTTTGATTGTTTCTTCTTGATTATCCCTCTCTCTTTTTAGAAAGCCCTGGATTAGTTCCATATCTTTTATCTTTTTACTTGTGATTTCTATTATTTTTGCTTTATGTCTTCCTTTGACTTCCCCAAAAGTAATATGGTTTCCAGCATTTTTGAGTTTCATTATGGAAAGTAAAAATTTTGAAACTATATTTCTCTTTCCTAAAACTATTTATTTTGTAGTTCTCTGATTGTTCCATTGTGCTATGTTGTAAAACCTTAAGAATTTACACTACAGCTCCTTCAAGGTTGTCTTTTATTTTTCCAACTAAATATATCCTCAGTGGAAATCACTGCTCTGAACACTTGGCTTGGTCTCACTCCTTAAAATGAGTGTGTTCTTATGATTTGTAATCTTTCTCTGTCTACTCAATGTGTTTGGGTGAGAGTTTCCTCAAACATATTTTAGTCATCATTTCAGGTTCACCAGGAAACTGATTTGAAATGATTAGGGATACAAAATGTGCTTCTTTGCTATTAGGCAAGCAATAACTCAGTTGGCTCAACTGAGGTTAGATGTTCAGGCCTTTAGCTTTTCGTGCCTTTGTCAGTATAAATGGGAGAGAGTGAGCTTTCTCCCAAATGCACTGAAGGAGAGCAGTTGATTCCAATAGTCAATTTCTACTAAAATGTGGTTAACTACATCCTGATTATTGAAATTCCATCACAACTACACATATAGGGCAGGACAAAACCCTTTAGAGGCCCTACTCCTTGAAAAAAAAATGGTATGTCTCCTGTCCTCCCCACACACTATATATAATCCACAATAAAACTAATAAGCATAAGAAAACCCAACCATGTTGTGATCCTCACATGATACTTTAAAATCAAGCATCAAATACTATTAATGTTTAAATTTTTCCTGTAATCCCCGCTTTAGTATTGCCAGAAGCACTTGCTTGTTTGATCAAGTAATAATCCAACAGTGTATATATTGTGAGCAGGTTGGGGGGCTCATCTATATGTGTTGAGGGAATCCATCCAGCTTTCTGAGCTGGAATGCTCTAGCAGCTATGAGTTCGAAGTCTTTGCTCTTATGCTATCAGGAAGCAGCACCTTCTCCCAGGCTTCTGGACCTGAGTCCTCCTCTGGGGCAGTAAGCAGGGACATTCTAATGCTAACTTCTCCTGGCACTGACTGCCCTATTCTTTCTGGAGTAGAAGCTTAAGATGTGTTTGGGAGCCCTATTATTTTCCAGGAATAAGTTTCGCTCAAAATACAAGTTGAGCTGTCCTTAACAGAATAGGGAGAGAAAGGGAGTCATAGATATGTGCTTAGGCAGCTACTTTTCAAGAATTTCTGAAAACATGCTTTCAATATAATTTTTAGGAGATATCATTCAATTTCCATAAAATGAGGTGAACAAGGCTTATTTATAATTTGACAATGTGCTGTCCACAGAATGTTTCAACATTACTTGAATTCTTTTTTTTATTGAAAATAATTTATCTTAAGAACTAGAGCTGAAATTGTACATAAAATGATGTTGCCTTGAGTGCTTTTTATAAGAGTAAGTGTTCTTCCAGGACTAGATTCAATTAACTACATTAGCTTAATGAGACGTCCAAGTTCCCATCTACCATCTTTTTAAAAAAAATTTATTTATTTATTTTTGTCTGCCTTGGGTCTTCGTTGCTGTGCGCGGGTTTTCTCTAGTTGCAGCGAGCAGAGGCTACTCTTCGTTGCAGTGCATGGGCTTCTCATTGTGGTGTCCTCTCTTGTTGCAGAGCACAGGCTCTAGGCACGCGGGCTTCAGTAGTTGTGGCACACAGGCTCAGTAGTTGTGGCTTGCGGGCTCTAGAACGCAGGTTCAGTAGTTGTGGCGCACGGGCTTGGTTGCTCCATGGCATGTGGGATCTTCCCGGACCAGGGCTTGAACCTGTGTCCCCTGCATTGGCAGGCGGATTCTTAACCACTGTGCCACTAGGGAAGCCCCCATCTACCATCTTTGATGTTCACAATTATACTAAAGTTATCTGTATGAAAACTGGTGATTAGGGCAGGAAATTGATTTTACATTTTGAAATTCTAAATTGAGAGTTTCCTTGGAGATATGTGTTGATTGCATAGTTGGTATTTAGGAATGCTAATTATTTTTTCATCAAAATGGACACATACATGATCTTCTATTCATCCCATCTATGTCTGTTTCTCTTTGACTTGCTCAGATTCCTAATGGAGAAGAAAGTGTAGCCAGCAATATTGGCTTCTTCCCAGATTGATTTAAGGATGTACTTTATCCACACCTGGCTCTTTTCCAGAGTCAGAGAGTTCTGAGTCAGTTCTCTGCACCCCCTTTCCCTCACTTTTCAGTTGCACTCAAAAAAGTGAAAAATGACTTCTCATAAAAATGATGGGGGTAACTGTTGACATCAGAACAGGACTCTCTCATAGATTTCTGCCAAGATTTCATTCTCTGTGTAGAGAATTATTCACATCTTTATTTAGTACAACTGAGTAACCCAAATGGTTGAATAATAGTCACAGAGAAGATAGTAGGAGTAATTCTCTTATTGCAGAGAGAATTTTACTTATATTGACTTAAAACAAAGATGTCAATTCCTTTACAATATCTGAAGAAGATATATAATATAAAACTAAAATAAAAGGAAGACACTTATTTTTCATGCCCCACACTCAGAGGTAAAGGAAATCACATTTAATTCTTTAGTTTAGGGGTCACTTTTGATTCCTATCTCATCTTCCGTTTTTGTCTCCTTTCCATGGGAGGAGAGATGTCTTTTTGTACTCAGTGAGATTGGAAAAAAGGACATTCTTCCAGCACGTCTCTGTTACATAGAGTACAGGTAAAACGTACCCTTTCCCCACTCTTGTTCCTGTGAGGCGTGCTCTGCAAGGAAACAAGATTGAGTGGCTGAGTGGCAGGGGCAGGAACTGTAATGCTGTTCTGTGCCCCTTTGGAGTAGGCCATGGTTCCCCAGCTATAGGTAAAACAATCCAACACAGGAAAATAGAGGTCAAAAACCAGATATGTGTCCGCTTAGGGCCTTTGCATTCACTGTCTCCTCTACCTGAATGCTATTGAGAATGCTAATTCTCTCAAATATGCTGGTACCCTTTGTGTCTTTGCTCAAATATCCCTTTTTAGTGAGGCCTTTCCAGACCTCCCTACTTAAAATAGCAATCATCTTTCTAGCACTCCTTATACCCATTTCTGGATATGGCATATAGCTTATTATTTCATCATTGTCTGTCTTTTCCCTAGAATGTAAGCTCCATAAGAATGTAACTTAACTGCTCTATCCCCAGTGCTTAGAATAGTTCCTAGCAAACCTCTTTAAGTATTTTTTTAAATTATTTTTTAAAATTTATTTTATTGAAGTATAGTTGATTTACAATGTTGTGTTAATTTCTACTGTACAGCAAAGTCATTCAGCTATACATATATATATATACATTCTTTTTCATATTCTTTTCCATTATGGTTTATCACAGGATATTGAATATAGTTCTCTGTGCTATACAGTAGGACCTTCTTGTTTATCCACTGTATATATAATAGTTTGCATCTGCTAAGCCCAAACTCCCAAGCCATTTCTCCTTCACCACCCCACCTGCCTCTAAGTATTTTTTGAATAAATGAATCAATGTGTTCCATTTTAGTCTTTTAATCAAGCTGTGTTCTCAAAGTTAGTTTTACAAAAACAAAAAACCTGTTCTTTGGAAAATAGAGTTTGTACTACATTCTAGTTCCTATATAGTTCCTATGTATATTTCTCAAATTTGTTAGCCACTTTGGTGAAAAGGATTGTGATTTATGAGTACCCCTGGACCCAGAGAGTAATATGTGAAAATCACAGACTGTATCAGCCAAAGCTGGCAAGTTTTGTTGGGGAGGGGGTGTATGGGAAGACTGCATAGGGATTTGATAGATTCACTTTCATTTTTTGCTTTGATAATTACACACACACACACACACACACACACACACACACACACACACATATATATATCTGTGGCAGCTACCTCAGATTTAAGGGATTATGAGTCTCTATCCTCGTTATATTTTTGAGGACTTTACTTCAAATTTTCTAAAATGACTATACATGATCTATACACTACACAGGGAATAATAAGCTCTATTGAAGAATAATTCTAAAGCAAAGGAAGGAGCTTCCTTTGGTAATAATATGTTCTACTTGACATGTTGAAGAGAACTTTCTGTCCTCTGCTTGATAGCAACCCTGCTGGAATGCTGATACACACAGAACACCTGCACTTCTAGACTTGAAACCAATCCCAATTGTTCCCATGTTCATGCAGTGCATTTTCTCAGAGTAATGCTTTTATCATAACATTAATTTACTCATTTGAAGAGTAGGATAGTCTTCTAATGGGAGTAGTTTGTCTTCTAATTAAGGTGACTGGCAGGTTGCAGACACATGGTCCATTTTAAAAAGGATTTGATTTGAATTTAGACTCTTAACTCCTCTCTGCAAAAGATTTTTTTATTAGCTCAATATTATACATTACACTTTTGCACTTTTCCCAAGAAAATAAGTTTATTAATTCATTAAAAAATTATTGATCACCTCCTAGGTTTCAGGCACTAGCTTAAGCACCAGCAACATGGTGTTGAATTCAAACAGACATGGTTCCTGACAGATTTTACTGTTCTCAAGGGACCCTGCTTAATTCTCAGATAGACCTTCCCTTCCAGCCATGCTATATTTTCAATAGCCTTTCTGTAGCCTCAGAAGCACCTTTGAAAGCTCTATAACTTTTCATATTTCTCACGTAGTTGTTTTGTTCTGTAAATTTTGTTTCAGAGCCAGATATGGCAATTTCAGCTGACTTCTAATGACTTTTTCAAAAAGGGGTTTCTTTATAATGTGAAGAATACACGTTCCTTGAATTATGTAAGGAAAAGTCAGCTACCTTTCTGCTGTTATTTTATGCTGGAACCACGTGCCAGTACACTTAGAATACAGTCACACACACATGCATTGCTTTCAAACTGGGGGTCTTATATTAACACTTACTCATGCGTGTAACTGTTATGCTTTATTCCCTATCTGAAATTTCCTCTTCCTCATTCCATTTACTTTCTCTCAGTCTTCTCTCAGATATCACCTATTCAGTCCATTTCAAGAAGGTTTGTCTCCCTTCTGAGCCGCTGAAGCACTGATGTTGTGCACCATATGGTTATTTGGCACTTACAGTGGGAAGAAGCTATTGTCTATCACTGTTATTCACAGTTGCCGTCTGCTTGGTGTGCAGCTATGCAAGCTATTTTTAATATGTTCAGCAAGAAGAGTGTCTGGTGCTTTTAAAACCAGAAATAAACTTACACGAATCTATAAACTTCAGTAAAGAAGTTAAGTATATTTAATTTTAAATCCTTGAAATGTGAACAGAGTCTGTTGCTGATTAGAAAACGATAGTTATGAATAAATATGCCAAGCATAGCCATCATTTTTTGCTATTCCTTTTTGTCCCTGATTATATGAGGGGATGGTTGCAAATGGTCAGTTTCTTCCTGTTGCAGAACTGTAGCTAAAGTATTTGCAAAAACAGAGCCTGGTATAAATGCTCAAGACAGTGCTGTAAGAAATCTAAGTTTCAGTGGAGTAGGCTTAGGTTGCCCTGTCAGTTGAGGCTGTTCCAAAGGAGGCTTTAGGCACCCAGGTGTGTTTCATGTTTTCTCTCAATAGGGTTAAAATAACCTACTGAGAGTCGTTAAGCACTGATGATGGTTAATTTTAGTGTGACGATGCCTCACCATACATAGTGTAATAAAGACTGACTCCATTTTCTGATGTGTGACTGTTGACAACTTCTAAGCCCACCCTGTCTCTTCTTCTTTGCCCAGCTCTGGACAAGCTGATAAGAAAACCCAGGTGCTGCCTCCTTTGGCCCTGTTGATTCAAACCATGGAAGCTCCTGCCCATGCATGGGAACCTTCTTCCGGCCCTGCTCTCTAACTACATTAAAAATCCCATGCTCTCTGAACCTGTTTCAGACTTACTTGGGAGGCCTGCCCTGCTCTGCTCAGAAAAGCTTCAATTATGTAAGTAATAAACCATACCATTTCACACGCTCCTGGTGTGTGTGATGTCATTGATCTTAACATGAACATTTTTTTTGGGGGGAGGGGGCATCTGCTTTTAGCAGGGTAGCCATAAAAGCCAGTATTTGAATTATAAAATTTTGCCATAGATGGTGTTTGTTTAAAATGATTGACTTTAACGCTTTGCTATCTTTTAAACAGTAAAAACATAGGTTATTCGCTTACGATGACTCATGTATCTAAATATATGGGGAAACTGATATGCATCGGTCATAAAGCTGTAGCATAAAGCCATAACAGTGCTCGTCTGGTGACTGATTCTCAAGTTACAATTGTGAGCCTTAAAAATATACAGGTTTATTCATCCGTGCTCAACCTAGACACTTGAACCAAAATAGGGGCTTGACGTGCCCTTCTTATAGCCCCGTAGATATTTAGGACTGGAATGTAGAGGACCTGTCATAGGGCTTCTTAATGGCTTGTGCTGTTAAGTTTGCATATAACCTAATCAACCAAGTAATCCTTGAGGGCAGGGGATCCTGCCAATTTAACTTCTGAATAACTTAGTAATAGTAATGCAGCTACTCTACTAGGTAACTTATTATTTATTTACCACTACATTTCAAGCATATTGATAAGCTCTTTTCATCTATTAACTGTGTAATTCTCCAAAAGCCCTTATAAGGTAGGTTGCAGAGATATCGCTCATGAGCAGATGACACTTGTATCAGATAATCTCCAGTCCAGGGTCCCACAGCTGGTATGTCAGGCCTGCTTGGCTCCAAAAGCTACTATTAACCTCCTTGCGCTTCGATCCCAGTCTCTTGTGTGCATTCTACTCTTGGTACGGCTAAAACGTATTGGATATTTATAACTACTTTTGTATGGAACATGCTCACAGAGAATCAAGGTAGCATTGTAAAAAGGGTATTGAATAGGTTTTTTGTACCGATAGCTTTGAATTTCTACCATGTTAGATATCAGCTGGTTGTCTGGAAAAAGTACTCTCCTAGTGACTTTATTTATTTATAAAATTATAGGGTTGGATTAGGTCAAGGGTTCTTATCCTGTGACTCAGAGAACCCTGAAATTATAGGCAAATGTTTTTTTTATGTGTGCATATGTATTTTTCTATGGACAGTACTCATAATATATCTCTTTCTCAACGGGTTTCATAAAAAATTATAAGAATGTTCAACTGGAGGATTAAATTATCTTGTAGTTATCAAAATATTGTGACTCCATCCAGCTTGAGGATGACAGAGAGGGAGCAGGAAGGATCAGGAAATGAGAAAGAAAGGATTATATTCCATATTTTAATTTAAACAATAATGTTTGGATAACATTTTTTTCTAAACCTGGCATTTAAAATAAAAACCTATAGAGCTTTCTTTTTAACAAAGCCCAAATCTACATCTTTATGTATAAGAGGGAGAAATAATAAATCTGGTTTGACCAAGATCCAAAACCATAGCCATTCCCTGCTTGAATGAATCAGTAAGTGTCTTTAGTTTGGGAAATAAAAGTGGAGAATTATCTATTACATTGCATTAGCTGACCTTGAGTCTTGTATCCTCTTGACTTCAGAGCTCATATCCAACTATTAAAAAGTCGTTTTCTTGTCTCTTTCAAATAAATAACTGAAAATTCTGAACTTTCTAATTATGTGGAGCTGTGGGATTTCAGGGGAAATAAAGAGCTTATTATCTTTCAATTCCTCAGATTTAAAAATAATGACATCCTGGTGTGTAATAACAGAGTACATGCATCCTGATCATATAACAAGAAGACCACCAGAGTGAGTGCAGCAGGGAAGATGCTATTTAACATCCTTGATTGCTTTTCAAAGGCACAGAAAGTTTTGATGAGAGAGCATCTGCTTCTTGTTAGAAATTTTTCCACAGTCAAAATTTTATGGAAAAAACAAATCTTACGGATCATAGGTAACACACAGTGTCATTGTCTGGATTTATTAATTGTGCATGTCATTTGTCCATGAAATATACTTATTGCCATTAGATTGTAGTCATGTTTGAAAGAAAAAAGTGTGTCAAAAGGAGCATGATCAGTATTCCAATTAGTTTAAAGAAATTTAACCAAATTTTCAAAAAAGTAATGTGTTCCTTTCTGCAGTCATCACCCATTCACTTTAAAATTTGTGGCAGTTTGCCTCTTACATCTCTAGCCAGTCTTCATCCCCTCTTTCTCTCTCCAACCTGGTTTTTGTTTTTCATTTTTTTAGTTCATTTTATTATTCATTCAACAAATTTTTATTAAGTATTATGTGCCAAACACTCTTCCAAATGCTTGGGATACACATTATTTACACAATGGACAAAATTAAATTTCTTCACCCACTGTACCTAGTTGGCAGCATGCCTCAATACAGTAGGGTGAAATATTCTGCTAAGTGGTGTTCCTGCTATCAGTTTTGCACAGTATAACCCAATGTCCACAGAACAGAAAAAGTGAGTTTTAAAAGTCAAATTTAAAAAATATTAGTCCTTTGCTACCTTCAACTGTAACTTAGCCACCTACAAAGCTCCCAATAATTTGGCCCTTCTTGGCTCTTAGCCTTACTCTTTTGTTTTTCGCTTTTTTATTTTTAATATCTTCATTGGAGTATAATTGCTTTACAATGGTGTTTTAGTTTCTGCTGTATAACAAAGTGAATCAGCATACATACAACCCCATATCTCCTCCCTCTTGCATCTCCCTCCCACCCTCCCTATCCCACCTCTCTAGGCGGTCACAAAGCACCGAGCTGATCTCCCTGTGCTATGTGGCTGCTTCCCACTAGCTATCTACCTTACGTTTGATAGTGTATATATGTCTGTGCCCCCTCTCGCTTCGTCGCAGCTTACCCTTCCCTGCTCTGTGTCCTCAAGTCCATTCTCTACATCTGCGTCTTTATTCCTGTCCTGCCCTTAGTTCTTCAGAACCATTTTTTTTTTTTTAGATTCCATATATATGTGTTAGCATATGGTATTTGTTTTTCTCTTTCTGACTTACTTCAGTCTGTATGACAGACTCTAAGTCCATCCACCTCACTACAAATAACTTAATTTCATTTTTTTAATGGCTGAGTAATATTCCATTGTATATATGTGCCACATCTTCATTCATCTGTCGATAGACACTTAGTCCAACCTGTTTTTCCTCATTGCTCATCAAATAATCTTGTCACCAATTTTAGCAGTTATTTCTGAGTGATGGAGCTCTGCATCTGCTCAGAAGACACTACTTATTTCCAGCTCTTTTTTAGTAATGGTGTCTTCTATTACTTTCTGTGATTAGTTTTACTCCTCTGGTTCTCCACCCTCATTTCTTTTTCTTCTACTTTCTAAAAATAGATTTTCACTAAGATAGTTTCAGTCCTTTCATTCTCTCTAAACTTTTTTCTTGAGTGATCTCATTTTAAGGGTATATTTCAAGTGGAACACAATCAATTAGCTCCCATACATTTACTAACATCATAAAATATTGGGTTGGCCAACATGTTCGTTTGGGTTTTTCCGTAATGTTATGGATTTTTGTATTTCCGAAAGAATTTTTATATTTCCAATATTATAATGGAAAGCAACTATGGTGGTTATTGAATAGACAGGCTTAATACTGAAGTGACTTACCGAAAATGCCCTAGTGAAAAGGGCAAATTAGACAGATCCAGGTGTTCTGATTCTAAATGTAATCCTTGTTCCATTATACCAGGAGCCACAGCTCAGAGAAGTAGAGGTGGAGAGGGAAGCCAAACACAGTCATAGGTGAGGCTGCTCAATACACTTTAGTTGAAAGCAATTAGATACAAAAAAGGTTGCTTTAGGTGACAATTTGTCTAGATGACGATTTCGCTTCTGTAATTAATACTCCATGTCACTGGTTTGTTTGTTTTCCCTTCCATATTGGCATTTGCCATGGCCCCATTTCTCTTCGTTTCATGAAATACTCTACAGGCCTTCCAAAACATTTCCTTTCTTTTCTTTCTTTTTTTTAAATTTAAACTTGTTTAAAATTCTAAGCTACTTGCGAACAAAGGAAACTTGCCCAAGACATATGTATTTGGAATTTAGTAGAATACATAGCTTACTCTCTCACTAGTGTAACTGTTACTGAACCAGCTTCATCTTGCCCAACACAGAGCAAGCCAAAACACTGAGACACTGAGATTTGAAGCAAAGAGAGGGTTTATTCACAAGGCAGCCAAATGAGGAGAATGTAGGACAAGTTTCAGATCTGCCCACCTGAAGGCAAGTGGCTGGAGGTATTTCTGGGATAAAGAGTAAAGAAGCAGGGTGATCTATGAGTGGGGAGCATGGAGAAAGATGATTGGACAAATGTTCTGTGCAGGGGTAACTAAGCTAGAGGCCTCTGCACATTCAAAAACGGAGGCGCTTAGTACAATCTGAGGGTGGAGTTTTCAGCCCTCCGATGACACGTCAGTGGACATTCACAGAGCCTGGGTGGAGGGTCGGTGGTCCTATCTAATATTAACTGGCTCATCTGGAACTGGATACAGCTCACTCCAAGTTCTTGGACCACTTAGGCAAACATCTTATTTAGGCTATGTGCCACTTGAAGGACATGCAAGTCTTTTGTAGCAACAAGTAAAATGATCTTGGTTAGTGAAGGTAGGTTACAGGTGAAATGGATTTAACTAGTGATTATGCTAGGTTTCATAACTTCAATTCCTTTGGATGGGACTACTGAAATAAGTACAACCTATTACCCATCTACTAGGCTGCTTCACAAGTTTCCATTTGTAGTTGCAGTTACGTTACCTAAAATTTCCTTTCCCTAATATTTACATTCTCACTTTCTTTTTTTTTAATAACATCTTTATTGGAGTATAATTGCTTTACAATTGTGTGTTAGTTTCTGCTTTATAACAAAGTGAATCAGCTATACATATACATATATCCCCCCCTCCCTCTTGTGTCTCCCTCCCACCCTCCCTATCCCACTCCTCTAGGTGGTCACAAAGCACCAAGCTGATCTCCCTGTGCTATGAGGCTGCTTCTCACTAGCTATCTATTTTACATTTGGTAGTGTATATATGTCCATGCCACTCTCTCACTTTGTCCCAGCTTACCCTTCCCCCTCCCCATGTCCTCAAGTCCATTCTCTATGTCTGCATCTTTATTCCTGTCCTGCCCAAAGTTACTCTCAGTGAAGCCTTCCTTGACCATCTTTTCTAAAATTTCAACCCCCAACCCTTCATATCCTTTTCTGTTTTTTTTTTCTTTGCAGAGTACATACTGCTATCTAACATACTACATATTTTACTTATTTTGCTTATCACTTGATTCCCCTTTAGACTGTAAGCTCCCTGAGGGCAGGGTTACTGTCTGCTTTGCTCACTCTTCTATCGTCAGCACTAGAAGTCCCGGATCCTGGCAGGTGCTTGTAACAGATGTCACTGTGTTCCACACAGAAACCTTGTTCACCTCAGTGAGATCAAATGAAGAAAATATGCTTCTAGAACAGGATGAAAGAAACTCAATTTCTTCATCAAAAACGTAAATAAAATGTCAGCATTGGAAGAGAGAATACCTACATAATATGAAATAGTCAAATCCTGTCTTCCACATCAAAAATCACTCTTTACTGACAGTCTTTGCTCTTGGGATCCTGATTAGCAATTCTATCCTTACCTTCAGGTGTCATTTCAAAACACTGAACACCTGAGATTAAGTGTCTGTTTTTTGTTAGGAAACAAATGCTTCTGCCAGTGTTGCCAAATTCCTTGATATTGAATAATATCATGGAAACAATGTTTTTCTATTCCTTTTTATGTTTTTTTCTTAAACAAAATACAGGTAACAAAGAAAGTGTGGGTTGTTATCAGAATTCATTATCCAGGCATAAAGAAATTCAGATGTCAGGAAGCCAGCATGAATCCTCTCCATTCTTGCCCTCGAACAGGGTTGGAGGACAAGGTCATCAGGCAACTTTACTTCCTTTTTCTCATAAATTTTCTGATGCTTCTTCAGAGAAAAATTTTTTAAAAATGACTCTCTTCATTGCAATGTAAAAAGTAAAAATTTTCAAAAGAAGGACCATTAAGACGGACTCAATTCACCTAATTCTACACCCAGAATCTGTAAAAATAGATTTTGATCTCGGAAAAGGCAGAAATTTTCATGGTGATCATATGTTTTTGAACCACGTACCTACTTTTCCTTGCTTGGTGTAGCAAATAAGAGCATAAACTTTGAAGTGAGACAGACTGAGATTTCAGTCTGTGAAAATAGCTGTGTCACCTGGGACAAATAATTTTACCTGTTTAAATCTTAGTTTCCTACCCTATAATTTTGTTTAGCATATATATTAGGGCTGTTGTGCGTATTAAATGAGATAATTTATATGATATATATGATATAAAGTAGGCAAAGAGATACATAAAATTATTTCCTTCTCCTAACACACATACGCACACACATCCATTCTTCTTATAACGTTAATTTATTCCATTTAATTCCTAATTTAAAGAAAAGGGTGTCAAAGAATTTAATTTTTGACTATGCTCTAGTCCTGTCCTATTTATTTAGCATAGGTATTTTGGCAATTTGCTGACTATAACAAAAACCAATTCTGACATATTTTTAAAGAGGGTAAATAAAGTTGCAGAAACTGTGGTCAGAAAACTGGGTCAGAATTCCTAGATTTATTTTCTGTGGCTGAATATTGAGGTTGTACCGTGAATTTCTGTAACATTGGTGCTTTTCCAAGACATTACTGTCTCAGCAAGTCAAAGTTAATATACTCGAAAATATTATCCTTAAGATTACAGCTGTACTTTTTAGGGTAAATTACTTAGTTACCCTTTTTCATTTGGAGTGAAAATATGTTTCTTTTATTATGGTTTTCCTTAGCAAAAGGATTTAAACTGCCTGAAAATCTGTTCTTGCTCTCTGTTCTCTTAATTCTCTACAAGTAAGAAATGTAATTGCAGTAAGCCTAAATCATCTGAACGTGGTCTTACATAGCCCTTTATGGCATTTCTAATTAAAATAGATGACAGAGTCTAAATTGTAAATAGATGTCTTTTGCTTAATGCATTCATTATTTTACATATTCATATAATTATTTAAATATTAGACAAATATAAAAATATATCTTCTACATATATGCTCATTTATGTTAATCTTTGGTCTTGTTACATGACTCCAAATTTGATTACAAATACATAGCATTAAGACTGAACAAGTACCATAGTGAAGAATCTTTTATTTATTAACACTCTGAAGTGTTTCCTTGACCCTCCTTGAAAGAACTGTTATAGGTGTTAATTAGTATCCTTGTCAAACTGTCAAGCAGTTACCAAAATAGGAATCAAAAGATTATTGAGGCAGAGAGAAAGTAGAATCTTTAAATGTTTATTAGTTAGAAAATAAAGATACAAAGGGCTTGTTTCAAACAGCAATTTGTAGCTTTATTTATTTATTTTCTTTAACCTAAAAAAGGTCTTAGAAATCTTCTAGTTCAACATCAACACGTCCTTCACCATCATCCCGCACTCTCCCTCTGCAGGTGTGTGGTGTCCCACAGAGGTGCCCCTATAGGATCCCGTATTCTAGCTCCCTGTACGCATCCCCAGCTTCTGGCTGCTTTCCTGCTAATGTCTCTTCCCTGTGACCTTTGGAGGATTGCAATGGAGCTTCTCACCTGTAGAGGTTGCTAGAAGTACTGAGGGTTCTTAGAACATTTTCTACTCCCCTATCCCTCATGATCGATGACTGATGCAGGAGTACAAAAGCCCAGCTTCTTTGCCTGTGTGTGTGATCAACTTTGAGGTGTAACTTACACCCCAGAGCTCCTCATGATTTCAGGCTGTCTAGGAATTTTTCTGAAAACTCACCTGTGTGTGGTTTGTCTCGCTTCCCTTATTCCACTTTCCTCACCATCTTTCTGATTACTCCTGGAAGCATGTATTATATTTTTTCACTGGATCCTTGTCTTAAGTTGGCTTCCAGAAGAACTCACCCTGTGACACTTTGTATAGCATTTTATAAAGAAATATATTAGACCTAAGCAAGTTAAGTGGATACACTCATGAAATTTGCAAAATGAGAGAGGGCAGAGGGTGCCCATGTTGAAAAGGCAGCAAAGTCCTTAGAGCAGTGATTTTAGTTGTGGATGCCCACTAGTGCCACATAGGGAGATTTTTTAAAAAACACTGATGCAAAAGCCACATTTTATACATATTGAATAAGAACCTCTAGGGGTCGAGGTATGGCAGTGGTATTTTTAAGTGGCCCGGGTGATTCTAGTGTGCAGCCAGGATTGAAAACCACTGCCACAGAGTTAAAACACATGGTAATATTTTTAACACATGGTAACATTTTTAACGTAAGTGGTGAAATAGAAGCAGCGTTGGTTAAGATGAATAACAAACAAGGGAAATTTGAATTTGGCAGTGTTAGAATATTCTCCTTATTCTTTCTTACTTGATAAGGAAACAGGAACAGATACGTTTTTTAAAGCAAAGTTTACAATTTTGAATGGCATGAATAAATAAGTAGAGCAGGCAAGACTACTCTTACAAAACCTTCCTTTATCGCTTGGTATTGAACATGTAGAAACAGTCTATGCCTGCACCATATGCCCTTCCCCTCCCTTACTCCTACTTTATTTTGAAATACATAGCCCTCTCTGCTGACCTTTTATTTTCCTATTTTGGACAGAATATGGATACCAGAAACATTTCATTCTTTTTTTTTTTTTTTTTAAATTTCTCGGCTATAAAAACGTTAGGCTACTGACACTTGTCCTCATGCCAGCGGAAACAATAGGAAGATGGAAATTCCCTAAAGC
Organism: Globicephala melas; assembly: GCF_963455315.2. Classification (NCBI taxonomy): domain Eukaryota; kingdom Metazoa; phylum Chordata; class Mammalia; order Artiodactyla; family Delphinidae; genus Globicephala; species Globicephala melas. The sequence continues at coordinate 26,167,088 of NC_083318.1, read as the reverse complement.
CATGAGGATAAGTTGCAACATCTCTCCAGCTGATCATTGTCTTTTGGGAACTCGGGGTCATTTGTACTGGAAATTTGATTTTTTAAAGAGACCCAATATCTAGATTTTATGGGAATTCACATATATTTAAATGTTAACAAATATATATGTTTTTAATTTAAGAAACTGTGATGACCAACATGCTCATCTGAACAACTGAGATAAATTTGTGTGATGGATTTTTCCTGCAGGTCACCAGTTTTTCACTTCTGGTTAAAGGTGTATTTGTAAATGTATAAATTTTTTGAAAACTACGAATTTAATTCAAAATTTTATTTCTCATTGATTTATCACCTAACTTTCAGTGATCTGTAAATTTTTCTAGCTTTATATGATTCAATCTTGCTCCCCTTCACACTGTACATTTACTTATGTATGCTTATGGACACATCGTATAATATATACACATGGAAATAAGCATGCACATATATTATTACTTTATATACATTCAAAGATTAAAATTTCCACCACAGGCTTCTGGATGGGAATATTCTAATAATGCTTAAGTAGGCTCTACATAGGCCAAACTAAAATATCTTTTAGTGGAATTTTATTTTTTTTATTGCAGCCACATTTCTTATGTCCTTTTTCCTTCCTGTTTCACAAAGCTTCTTACTAATCAGTAACCTGTATCTGTTCAATATATATATTTGCAGAAGTGCTGTGTTTATGTGAGTTTGGGGGTAAGAACATGTAATAGGAAGGAAAATAATGATCTAAAAATTTAAACATCTGTAGTTCCTATAAATCAAAATGTAAACCAGGGAGAGAGATTTGTATCTCTGAAACAACTTATTAAAGGAAACAATATGAAAAATGCTTTCTAGACTTTAAATGTAATCAGGTCCCAGAAAAAGGTACACAGTGAGAATCTTTGAAGCTGTAGAAGAAAAATGAGATAATATCTTTTCATGTCTACTTATTTATCATTGTAATTAAATATCACAATATTGGAAATTTGAGCTCAGTATGGAAGCAAGATAAAGATGACAATTTTTTTTATAAGCCTGTCACATGAATATGGTTTATTTGGTGAGAAAAATCTTAATGTCTGAAAAGAAAGAGAATAGGAAAGGGAAGGGAGGGAAGGGAAGGCTGCTTGAAGGCCAGCTCTTGCTTAATTAGCAATCAGGGATGGAACAAGAAATATAAGGGCCTGAACAATCTTTTGTTCTGAGTGGGATGGGGCACAGAGATAATTACAGCAGGAGGTGTACAGCATTACAGTAGGCGTGTTTTCACATACCAAGAAGAGCCCTACTGTAGAGATGCTTATAAAATAGATGTGATAGCATTTTGAATTCACACCAAATATTAAATAATAATATAATTTATGAGATGTCACAAAACTGTAGGATTTTACAGAAAGAGATGTGTAAGTGTTGTGAGTTCAAAGGAAAAAGAAAGTTCATGAAAGAGAAGTAAGAAGAGTTATACCTCAATTTGTTTGAAGGGTTAAACAATTTTTAGATCAAACGCTTGGTACTACTTCTAATTCTCTTTTCTTTAAATGAATAAACTTGCCTAAGTTGACATTCAGTTCTTGTTACATGCTATCTCTGTGTCCCCGTCAAGTAACTTGTAGTCTACTAAGAGTTCTATTGTTCTCTATTACTATTTAAAATAACAGGACAGGAATCCTGATTTCTTGCTAGTAAACGCCTATTTATTTCCTTTCCTTCATCTTCCTTCTTTCATTGGTTCCCCTTCTAATCATCTCCCAGAATTTTCTTTCAAAGTGATGCTAGTTACGAATGAAGACTTGGTATTCCTAACTGATTATTTAATCATGTTACAACATATTGGAAAATAAATAAGCTTAATTAGAGTCATATATTCATGCAAGTTCTTTAACATCAGATGTATTTTTAGAAAAATAAATATAAAACCATGACTGTGTAGTATTTGAATAAATATTTAATCCATGTTTTATACCATTTCTAACATACATATTGACCATTAGCTATACTAGATGTAAAATATATTAACACTAGATTTACTTTTGCGTGCTTAGTGTTACATATATTTGTATAAGACAGTTCATGTTCATTTTTTTAAATGGGAAAAAAGAGTGATACCTAATCACTTTTTAATTTTTTTGGTTTTGTTCACATGAAAGCATATTAACTGCAAAAGACCTTAATTACTAGTACCTTCTTCTTTTCCGTGTTCTTGTTTTACTTGTTCTTCTCATCCTCATCCTCTTCCTCCTATTTTTCTTTCTTCATCATTTAATTTTCATAGTAAGTGAGATATTGTGTGGTCTACTCCGAACAATAAAAAGGGTGTGCATTTGTCTGGGATATTGTCTGTAAAAAAGAAAACAATATTTCACATAAAATACTTCTATGTGCATTTAAAAAATGTGGAATAGGTATATACAGTGGAATATTCATCATAAAGAAGGAAATTCTGCCACTTGGGACAACGTGGATGAAACGAAAGAGCATTATGCTAAGTGAAATAAGTCAGAAAAAGACAAATACTGTATGGTATTACTTATATGTAGACTCTAAAAAACATATAAACAGAGAGTAGACTGGTAGTTGCCAGGGCTTGGGAGTGGGGAAAGTGAGTTGTTGGTCAAAGTTGTAAGATGAATAAGTTATAAGATGAATGAGTTCTGAGGATCCAATGTACAGCATGGTGAGTATAGTTAACAACACTAGATTGCATACTTGAAAGTTGCTGAGAGAATAGATCTTAAATGTTCTACCACACACATGCACATAAAGGTAATTATGTGCAGTGATGGAGGTGTTAACTAACCTTATTATTGTGTTAATAATTTCACAACGTATTTGTGTACCAAATCTTCATGTTGTGCACCTTAAATTTACACAGTGTTATATGTCAATTATATCTCAGTAAAGCTGGAAGAAAAAAGAAAAAAATGTGCCTTTTAATAATACTCATAAATGACAGGAGAAAATGAATAAGATGTAGCAGACTGATTCAAACAAATAAGGAGAGATAAGGAAGAAGTCATAGCGACAGGCTTTATATTGTGAGCAAGAAGAAACTTCCACAAAGAAAATTTGAAAATATGCATATGACTAATAGATCAAATGAAGAATTAAGTAAATAGAGTAGCAGAAACCTATTAACACCCATAAAAACAAAATGATTTTAGGAGATAAATAAAATGGTATTAAATATTTTATATGAGATTCAGGATTTGATTTATTTGATAAAATTAATTATACTGAATTATATTGATAAAATATACACGTATACATTTCATCTGTCATTTAGGTAAATATTCATGGAACAACAATTCCCATACATTAATAAATTAAAATAAAAACATAATACAAAATGTAAAAATTACATTTTAAAATTATGGATACCACATTCACTACCTTCAAACAGTAAGAAGAATAATTGTGATCATAAATTCTAGACAACTTTTTGTGGCTTACTTTATTCTTCATAATGTCATATTTCCATGGTGTTGACAGTAGGAAGGTACACTCTCTCTCTTTATCCAACCTCACTTATGGGGAGTGAGGAATGATGTTCTGCCCTGCTTAGAGTTCCCTCATTTTTGGTTAAACATTGTGGGAATGCAGCTAGTTTCCTCTATGAGTCTCCTTGAGAAAAGTAGAATATTTTCTTCTTTTGGGGGAATAAATACAGTAATACTAGGTTGCTCTCAAATTTTAATAGTCAAATGGAACATTAATTAATATGGAAAGGGAAGAAAGAAAAATACTCAGCAACACCATACATGTACCTCATACTTACAATTTTGTCTGTTTTTTTCCATTAATTTACTCATTTATTACTTATATCCTATTTACTCTGGAATAGGTTAGAAATGTTCTATCGATTAGGAACATAAATTAATTAAAAATTAAAAGTATTTTAATAGACTCATTAGAACACATATATAAGTAGGCAATTTCAATATTCCACTTTCAGTTAGGGATAGATCAACCAGACAGATGATCAGCAAGGAAACAACTTGAGGACTGGAACAACACCATAGACCAATTATTCCTAACAGACATATGCAAAACACTCTACACAAAAACAGCAGAACTAACATTCTTCTCAAGCATATATGGAACACTCTTTAGGATAGAGCATACGTTAGGTCACAAAACTTAATACATTTAAGAAGATTGAGATCATACCCTGTTGTCATTTCTGACCACAGTGGAATAAAACTAGAAATCAATAGCAAAATAAAACTGGAAAATTCACAAATATATGAAAATTAAACAACACACTTTTGAACAATCACTAAAAGAAGAAATCACAAGGGAAATTTATGAATATTGAAGACATGAAAATGAAAACACAGCAAATCAAAACATGGGATATAGCAAAAGAAGTAATAGGAAGTTTATAGTGGTAAATACATTAAAAAATAAGAAAGATCTCAAATAAACAACTGAACCCCTATACCCCAGGCAACTAGAAAATGAAGAGCAAACTAAACCCAAATTTAGCAGAAGGAAAGATCAGAGTAGAAATAAGTAATAAGAAAATAGAAAAATTGAAAAAACTGAGTTGTTTCTCTGAAAAAAATCAACAAAATTGACAAGCCCTTAAGGTAAACTAAGAAAAACAGTATACTACCTGCATAAGACAAACACATAGACCAGTGGAACAACATGGAGAACCCAGAAATAAATTCTCAGGTTTATGGTTAAGTGATCTTTGGCAAAATTGCTGATGCTACACAATGGAGAAAAGGTAGTCTTTTCAACTAATAGTGATGGAAAAACTGGATATCCACATATAAATAAATAAAGTTGGGCCATTACCTTATACCATATACAAAGATTCACTTACAATTGATTAAAGACTTAAACATAAGACCTGAACTCCTAGAAGAAAACAGGGGAAACACTTCATGACATTAAATTTGGCAATGATTTCTTGGACATGACATCAAAAGCATAGCCAACAAAAGCAAAAATAGACAAATGGGATTACATCAAACTTAAAAACTTCTGTGCAGAAAATGAAACAACCAACAGGGCAAAAATGCAATCCCTGGAATGGGAGAAAATATTTTTAAACCATATATCTGATAAAGGGTTGTATATGGAATACATAAAGAACTACAACTCAAAAACAAAAACAAAAAAATTTCATTTTAAAATGGGCAAAAGACTTGAACAAACATTTCTCCAAAGAAGAAATGTAAATGTCAACAGGAATATGTAAATATGGTCAACATCACTGATTATTACGGATTTTAAGTCAAAACTGTAATTAGATTTTACCTTATACCAATTAGGATGACTATTACTAAAAAACAGAAAACAACAAGTGTTGGTGAGGACATGGAGAAATCAGAACCATTGTGTAATGTTTGTTGGAATGTAAAATGGCACAGCCATTATGGAAAACAGTATGGTGGTTCCTCAAAAAATTACAAGTAAAACTACCATATGATCCAGCAAATCCTAGTTCTGGGTAATTATTTAAAAAATTGAAATCAAGATCCTGAAGAGATATTAGCACCCCCATATTCATTGCAGCATTATTCACAATAGCCAAGATGTGGAAACAGCTTAAATATCCATGGACGGATGAATGGATAAAGAAAAGATATTATATACAATAGAATATTATTCAGTCTTAAGAAGATAGGAAATTCTGCCGCATATGACAACATGAATAAACTTTGAGGATATTAGGCTAAGTGAAATTAGCCAGTCACCAAAAGACAAATACTAGATGAATATTTATGCCTCCACTTATATGAGGTATCTAGAATACTCTTAGAAACAGAAAGTAAAATGGTGGTTGCCAGGGGCTTGGGGGAAGGGAAAAAGTGACTGTTGTTCAATGGATATAGAGTTTCTGTTTTACAGGATGAAAAAGTTCTAGTGATCTGTTGTATAACAGTGTGCATATAGTTTGCTTTACATTTTAAAATGGTTAAGGTGATATGTTTTATGTTATGTGGTTTTTATCACAAAAAAAAAAAGAATTATAGGACTTCCATGGTGGTCCAGTGGCTAAGACTCGGCCCTCCCAATGCAGGGGGTCTGAGTTCGATCCTTGGTCGGGGAACTAGATCCCACATGCCACAACTGAAAAAAAAAAAAAAAAGAATTATCAGATGGAGGACACACACACACACATAGCCCTCAAAGAAAATAAAAACCAAGTGAGAAAATAAAGAAAATGGATAAAGCATTTAACATAGAATATATGAAGTAAGATAATAAAATTAAGGTAAGACTATTTGTTGTTTTAAGATGGGATAAACATACTCTTTAACAGAAAAATTCTCTGGATCAAAACCAATATCTAATTACCATATAAAAGAAGTACACCTACAAATGCTAAAACCATTAAAAGCAAAAAGAGGGCTTCCCTGGTGGCGCAGTGGTTGAGAGTCCGCCTGCCGATGCAGGGGACACGGGTTCGTGCCCCGGTCCGGGAATATCCCACATGCCGCGGAGCGGCTGGGCCCGTGAGCCATGGCTGCTGAGCCTGCGCGTCCGGAGCCTGTGCTCCACAATGGGAGAGGCCACAACAGTGAGAGGCCCGCGTATCGCAACAAAAACAAACAAACAAACAAAAAGAACTGAGGATGCTTACCATCACCTTTTATATTCAACATCCTTAGTACATTCCAGCAAATTTAATAGGTCAAGTAAAAAAAAATTATTCTTATACGTATTGGCCAAGATTAGATAAAACTAATTCTATTGACAGCATGTAAAGTTTGTTTGCTGCCTACCCAATGGCCATTCCTACCTTTTTTTTTTTTTTGGGCTAAAAAACTACAATCTTATTTGGTACCCTCCCATTTCCTTGTTACTCATGGTTATGGACTGGATTAATAAAGTATTTGAATACATTAATAATTCATAACGTAATATAGATCCCAGAGGATTTGTTTTAGTAGACTCCATGGCCAAATAAAGCCATATCACTCCAAGTTCCTTTAAGAAGGAATTTCCCAAACTATGGTTCGTTAAACACTAATGGTCTGTTAGATGTTAATGTGATACAAAACAGAGTTCTTTGATTTCTAGAAATGCTGGGTTAAATGAGATATTTTTTACTATGGGACTCTAGATACTTTAATAGCTTACGACACAATGTGAATTTTATAGAGGAGATCATACTATATAACATAACCTCTTCATCATAAAACTCTCTTTACAGAACACCCCTTACCATCATGAGTGACACCTGTGTTCCAAATGCATACTGTGGCATACAGGCTTAGGGAATTTGGCTATACATACACCAAGGTAATTAAAAGAAATGCCAATCAATAGATAACAGAATCATTAATCTATCCATTTGTATTAAAATTCCTTCTCTGAGATCCTTTGTTACACAAGGTAGCTTTTGTTCTCTCCTTTTACTGGCTTCTAAATTTAAAAATAAATTACACAATCTGTAGAATATCTTTACATTGTTTTTATTTTGAAACAATGACCAAGGTAATAGAAGCCAGGGTTTTGTCATTTCTTCCTAAATACATTCATTTAGCAAATATTAATTGAGAATTGTTTGTGTAAAAGGCTTGGCACTGTGAGAGATATTCATTAGTATTACACATGGCCCTTATACATAAGAAATCTGTAATATAAAAGAAGATATGACCATGTATGCAATAATTGCAACACATCAAGCATAAAATAAGTACCATATCCGTGGAACAAAATGCCATAGGAATTGATTGGAAAAGCAGATCACTTTTTCCTTTGAGAGACAACCAAAGAATACCTAATAAAGAGATAAAATATAAGTGAAGTGAGCACTTAAGCTTAATAGTCAATATTAATGTCTTCAATAAACAAGAAGGCAAGGCTAACTGAAGACCTGGAGTGTGTAGGAAATTCAGGCAAGAGAATTTGAGAAGATGAGAAAAGATTCGGAATTTGAGTTGTAAGCGATGGATTAATTTATGATCAAGAGATGAATAATAAGATTGTCAAGTAGCTTTGAGAGCCCAACTGAAAATAGTCAGCATGAATTTATGGTAGGTCAGGCAGCATGGTTCTATGATTAGCAAAGCCAAATGAGAGAAATGCTCTTCTTAACTATCTGTGGCAGACAATGTGGGAAAATTTAACTCTTTATTTCAGCAAAAAGTCTATTTTGAACTATAATAGGCCATTACTTTTCATTGTTAATTCCTCAGGTCATCAAACGTTTACATAGAGCCTGACATCAATATCAAAGAACTGTGCATTTCAATTTATGTTTCAGAGTGCCTTCAGAGTGCTGAAATATAGAATAATAGAGGACTCAGACTTTATCTCATGCTCCAGGCACTGTTGGTTTTCTATAAATATTATACAATGAGAGGGTAATGTCCTGTTCAGTTGTATTTTGCTGAGAATACAGTGTGTTATGTTCCAAGTGGTTACACATGATTTATAATTGTTGGTAAGATTGTTCTGTCAGGCAGATGGTGTTATGGCTTATTTTCACTTATCACGTTCAATAAATCACTTTAAAAACAGGCCACAGCATAAATGAAGCACTACAAAACAGCACTTAAAAATTCATTTGTCTTAATATTGTGTTATGGAGAGCTTTAATGGGAAAACTAAATGGATTTTTTTTCTCTGAAGATCAAGTATACATCACCAATATTTTTTGGCCTGTTTCCATTAAAAGGATAATAGAGCTGGGATTATAGTGCATTACTTTATACTTTTATATGCTATATCCTTGTTGGGTATTTCCAACTCTTTCACCACATAAACTCCAAGTGCATAGTGTACTCCAAAATAGCCTCAAAAATGAAAGTCTTCAATAAGAAATTTCACATTTTCTTACTATTGCAGTTTGCCGTTTCTCTTCCATTCACCTTCTGTGTATAAGCAGCAGGAAAGAGAAGGAAGAAAATCTTAAGAGGGAAAGAAAGAATGTGTTTGTTCCTGCAACTTGACCTGAAGAAATGAGCCCTGCCCTATATGAAAGCGATCATTTTCTAAGAGGATTAAAACCATTTTCTCTTATTGGAGATTGCTAGTGTAAAAGTCAAAAAACTGTCCTTACTTTAATGTAGCAGCCTCAAGGCACATGGACACGTGGATGGGGCACTGACCCTATTCAGTGCATAGATGGTCATTGCAGTATGCACAGAACAGGGAGGGCACCACTGTAAACACACCAAGCCCTAGCCACAGTTCCCAGAGGTGTGACAGCTTGTGTTGCATCATCTTATTCTGATTACACCCTGAGACCCAGTGCTTCTTCTCTATCTCTCCGTGGAGAGAAAACTTGGTGACTTACACAGCCGAGCCATGGTCTTAGAGAAAGATGGTCCAGACCAAGAAATGATCAAGTTAATAATAAATGCCTTCAAAACCTACAACATTCAGACTTTCTTTTTCTTCTTTCCTAGTTCAAAATTCATGACAGTTCTCTCGATTCCATCTCTGCTCATCTCTTCAAATATCTTGGCTAACTTGAGTGTCCCCTCTCAGTTCTGAATTACCAATACTACATCTCCACTGAATTATTCTCTTCAGCACACCAATATGGGCTAGTATCTCCCATATTTAAAATAGAAAAAAAAAACTGGCCTCACATCTTTCTGAGTTACCAACAATTTTTACTTCCTTAGAGAGCTTCCATTATTACATGGTTGACCAGAGTTCCCTGACTTTTCTCAACTGTCCAATAAATGTATGTCCCACCACAGGGAGAGAGTCCTTCTCATGCAGCACTTTCCATGTTTTGTCCAGCTGCCCATGGTATGAGGAATAGAAAAGGGAACTTGGGCATCCTACTGACTCTATTGCTTCTACACTTTCCTTAATACATCTTAGAGTACATGTGTGTCAGTGTCCTTTGCATGATAATCTCCAGAGACTTCCACGCTCAGCTGTAATGGGTACTCTCATATCCTCATTTTATTTAAGCTGTCAGTATCATTCAATATGTGGACCATTCCATCTTTCTTTTTCCCTTTCTTAGTTTTCATGACACTATACCAGTGGGTCTCCAACTTGAGAGTGCATCAAAATCAGCAGAAACACAGATGGCTGGGTCCCACCCCAGAGTTTCTGTATTAGTAGGTCTGAGGTGGGACCTGAGAATTTGCATTTCTGACATGTTCCTAGGTGATGCTGATGCCTTTGCTCTGGGGACCACACTTTGAAAACCATTCTGCACTCTCATGGAAACTTCATCTGTCTTTACAAGGTTCCCATTGAATTATGCCACTATTATAGACACTTATCATTCTCTTTGTCAGATTACCCTCCTTCAAATGACCTCTAATTTCTCCTCATAGTTCAGTCCCTCCTGTCAGTCTTCTGCTTGTACTATATAGTTTTACTCATTTTTTAAGATCTCTAGCCTACACATTTTGAATAAATTTGCCTAGTCATTAAGCCACAGTCATTACATGGTGTTGCGGTGAGGATTAGGTTGTAAATGTCAATTAATTTGGCCAAGACAGAGGGGTGCCATGATAATTAATAATGTAGGAACACTAACTATGGTAATCAGTCACAGACCATACACTATTTAAAATTAGGTCTTTAAAAGGTAAATCCAGAACCTAAAATATTTTTAAAACATTAAATTTTATATAGGTAATTCCTTTAAGTTACATCTCCATAGTTTGATTATTTTGGCATGCCTTGTTTAAAATATGTAGCATCATTCATAGTTTAAACTTGTGTGGTTTTTTTTTACATCTTTATTGGAGTATAATTGTTTTACAATGGTGTGTTAATTTCAGCTTTATAACAAAGTGAATCAGTTATACATATACATATGTTCCCATATCTCTTCCCTCTTGCGTCTCCCTCCCTCCCACCCTGCCTATCCCACCCCTCCAGGCGGTCACAAAGCACCGAGCTGATCTCCCTGTGCTATGCGGCTGCTTCCCACTAGCTATCTACCTTACGTTTGGTAGTGTATATATGTCCATGCCTCTCTCTCACTTTGTCATAGCTTACCCTTCCCCCTCCCCACATCCTCAAGTCCATTCTCTAGTAGGTCCGTGTCTTTATTCCCGTCTTACCCCTAGGTTCTTCATGACATTTTTTTTCTTAGATTCCATATATATGTGTAAGCATACGGTATTTGTCTTTCTCTTTCTGACTTACTTCACTCTGTATGACAGACTCTAGGTCTATCCACCTCATTACAAATAGCTCAATTTCGTTTCTTTTTATGGCTGAATAATATTCCATTGTATATATGTGCCACATCTTCTTTATCCATTTATCCGATGATGGACACTTAGGTTGTTTCCATCTCCGGGCTATTGTAAATAGAGCTGCAGTGAACATTTTGGTACATGACTCTTTTTGAATTATGGTTTTCTCAGGGTATATGCCCAGGAGTGGGATTGCTGGGTCATATGGTAGTTCTATTTGTAGTGTTTTAAGGAACCTCCACACTGTTCTCCACAGTGGCTGTATCAATTTACATTCCCACCAACAGTGCAAGAGGGTTCCCTTTTCTCCACATCCTCTCCAGCATTTATTGTTTCTAGATTTTTTGACGATGGCCATTCTGACTGGTGTGAGATGATATCTCATTGTAGTTTTGATTTGCATTTCTCTAATGATTAGTGATGTTGAGCATTCTTTCATGTGTTTGTTGGCAGTCTGTATATCTTCTTTGCAGAAATGGCTATTTAGGTCTTCTGCACATTTTTGGATTGGGTTGTTTGTTTTTTTGTTATTGAGCTGCATCAGCCCCTTATAAATTTTGGAGATTAATCCTTTGTCAGTTTCTTCATTTGCAAATATTTTCTCCCATTCTGAGGGTTGTCTTTTCATCTTGTTTATGGTTTCCTTTGCTATGCAAAAGCTTTGAAGTTTCATTAGGTCCCATTTGTTTATTTTTGTTTTTATTTCCATTTCTCTAGGAGGTGGGTCAAAAAGGATCTTGCTGTGATTTATGTCATAGAGTGTTCTGCCTACGTTTTCCTCCAAAAGTTTTATTGTTTCTGGCCTTACATTTAGGTCTTTAATCCATTTTGGGCTTATTTTTGTGTATGGTGTTAGGGAGTGATCTAATCTCATATTTCTACAAGTACCTGTCCAGTTTTCCCAGCACCACTTATTGAAGAGGCTGTCCTTTCTCCACTATACATTCCTGTCTCCTTTATCAAAGATAAGGTGACCATATGTGCATGGGTTTATCTCTGGGCTTTTCTGTCGTGTTCCATTGATCTATCTTTCTGGTTTTTGTGCCAGTGCCATACTGTCTTGATTACTGTTGCTTTGTAGTATAGTCCGAAGTCAGGGAGCCTGATTCCTCCAGCTCCGTTTTTCGTTCTCAAGATTGCTTTGGCTATTCGGGGTCTTTTGTGTTTCCATACAAATTGTGAAATTTTTTGTTCTAGTTCTGTGAAAAATACCAGTGGTAATTTGATAGGGATTGCCTTGAATCTGTAGATTGCTTTGGGTAGTGGAGTCATTTTCACAATGTTGATTCTTCCAATCCAAGAACATGGTATATCTCTCCATCTATTTGTATCATCTTTAATTTCTTTCATCAGTGTCTTATAATTTTCTGCATATTTCTTTTGTCTTCTTAGGTAGGTTTATTCCTAGATATTTTATTCTTTTTGTTGCAATGGTAAATGGGAGTGTTTTCTTGATTTCACTTTCAGATTTTTCATCATTAGTGTATAGGAATGCCAGAGATTTCTGTGCATTAATTTTGTATCCTGCTACTTTACCAAATTCATTGATTAGCTCTAGCAGTTTTCTGGTAGCATCTTTAGGGTTCTCTATGTAGAGTATCATGTCATCTGCAAACAGTGACAGCTTTACTTCTTTTCTGATTTGGATTCCTTTTATTTCCTTTTCTTCTTTGATTGCTGTGGCTAAAACTTCCAAAACTATGTTGAATAAGAGTGGTGAGAGTGGGCAACCTTGTCTTGTTCCTGATCTTAGTGGAAATGCTTTCAGTTTTTCACCATTGAGGACGATGTTAGATGTGGGTTTGTCATATATGGCCTTTATTATGTTGAGGAAAGTTCCCTCTGTGCCTACGTTCTGCAGGGTTTTTATTATAAATGGGTGTTGAATTTTGTCATAAGCTTTCTCTGCATCTATTGAGATGACCATATGGTTTTTCTCCTTCAATTTGTTAATATGGTGTATCTCATTGATTGATTTGTGTATATTGAAGAATCCTTGCATTACTGGAATAAACCCCACTTGATCATGGTGTATGATCCTTTTAATGTGCTGTTGGATTCTGTTTGCTAGTATTTTGTTGAGGATTTTTGCATCTATTTTCATCAGTGATGTTGGCCTCTATTTTTCTTTCTTTGTGACATCCTTGTCTGGTTTTGGTATCAGGGTGATGGTGGCCTTGTAGAAGGAATTCGGGAGTGTTCCTCCCTCTGCTATATTTTGGAAGAGTTTGAGAAGGATAGGTGTTAGCTCTTCTCTAAATGTTTGATAGAATTCACCGGTGAAGCCATGTGGTCCTGGGCTTTTGTTTGTTTCAATTTCAGTGCTTGTGATTGGTCTGTTCATATTTTCTATTTCTTCCTGATGCAGTCTTGGCAGGTGGTGCATTTCTAAGAATTTGTCCATTTCTTCCAGGTTGTCCATTTTATTGGCATATAATTGCTTGTAGTAATCTCTCATGATCTTTTGTATTTCTGCAGTGTCAGTTGTTACTTCTCCTTTTTCATTTCTAATTCTATTGATTTGAGTCTGCTCGCTTTTTTTCTTGATGAGTCTGGCTAATGGTTTATCAATTTTGTCTATCTTCTCAAAGAACCAGCTTTTAGTTTTATTGATCTTTGCTATCGTTTCCTTCATTTCTTTTTCATTTATTTCTGATCTGATTTTTATGATTTCCTTCCTTCTGCTAAGTTTGGGGTTTTTTTTGTTCTTCTTTCTCTAATTGCCTTAGGTACAAGGTTAGGTTGTTTATTCGAGATGTTTCCTGTTTCTTAATATAGGATTGTATTGCTGTAAACTTCCCTCTTAGAACTGCTTTTGCTGCATCGCATAGATTTTGGGTCATTTTGTCTCCATTGTCTTTTGTTTCTAGGTATTTTTAAATTTCCTCTTTGATTTCTTCAGTGATCACTTCGTTATTAAGTAGTGTATTGTTTAGCCTCCATGTGTTTGTATTTTTTACAGATCTTTTCCTGTACTTGATATCTAGTCTCATAGCGTTGTGGTCGGAAAAGATACTTGATACAATTTCAATTTTCTTAAATTTACCAAGGCTTGATTTGTGACCCAAGATATGATCTATCCTGGAAAATGTTCCATGAGCACTTGAGAAAAGTGTGTATTTTGTTGTTTTTGGATGGAATGTCCTATAAATATCAGTTAAGTCCATCTTGTTTAATGTATCATTTAAAGCTTGTGTTTCCTTATTTATTTTCATTTTGGATGATCTGTCCATTGGTGAAAGTGGGGTGTTAAAGTCCCCTACTATGAATGTGTTACTGTTGATTTCCCCTTTTATGGCTGTTAGTATTTGCCTTATGTATTGAGGTGCTCCTATGTTGGATGCATAAATATTTACAATTGTTATATATACTTCTTGGATTGATCCCTTGATCCTTAAGTAGTGTCCTTCTTTGTGTCTTCTAATAGTCTTTATTTTAAAGTCTATTTTGTCTGATATGAGAATTGCTACTCCAGCTTTCTTTTGGTTTCCATTTGCATGAAATATCTTTTTCCATCCCCTTACTTTCAGTCTGTATGTGTCTCTAGGCCTGAAGTGGGTCTCTTGTAGACAGTAATTATATAGGTATTGTTTTTGTATCCATTCAGCCAATCTGTGCCTTTTGGTGGGAGCATTTAGTCCATTTACATTTAAGGTAATTATCGATATGTATGTTCCTGTTCCCATTTTCTTAATTGTTTTGGGTTCGTTATTGTAGGTCTTTTCCTTCTCTTGTGTTTCTTGCCTAGAGAAGTTCCTCTAGCAGTTGTTGTAGAGCTGTTTTGGTGGTGCTGAACTCTCTCAGCCTTTGCTTGTCTGTAAAGGTTTTAATTTCTCCATCAAATCTGAATGAGATCCTTGCTGGGTAGAGTAATCTTGGTTGCAGGTTTTTCTCCTTCATCACTTTAAATATGTCCTGCCAGTCCCTTCTGGCTTGCAGAGTTTTTGCTGAAAGATGAACCTTATGGGGATTCCCTTGTGTGTTATTTGTTGTTTTTCCCTTGCTGCTTTTAATATTTTTTCTTTGTATTTAATTTTTGACAGTTTGATTAGTATGTGTCTTGGCGTATTTCTCCTTGGATTTATCCTGTATGGGACTCTCTGTGCTTCCTGGACTTGATTAACTATTTCCTTTCCCATATTAGGGAAGTTTTCAACTATAATCTCTTCAAATATTTTTTCAGTCCCTTTCTTTTTCTCTTCTTCTGGAACCCCTATAATTCGAATGTTGGTGTGTTTAATGTTGTCCCAGAAGTCTCTGAGACTGTCCTCAGTTCTTTTCATTCTTTTTTCTTTATTCTGCTCTGCAGTAGTTATTTCCACTATTTTGTCTTCCTGGTCACTTATCCGTTCTTCTGCCTCAGTTATTCTGCTATTGCTCCCTTCTAGAGTATTTTAAATTTCATTTATTGTGTTGTTCATCATTAGTTCTTCTAGGTCCTTGTTAAATGTTTCTTGCATTTTGTCTATTCTATTTCCAAGATTTTGGATCATCTTTACTATCATTATTCTGAATTCTTTTTCAGGTAGACTGCGTATTTCCTCTGCATTTGTTAGGTCTGGTGGGTTTTTATCTTGCTCCTTCATCTGGGGTGGTTTTTTTTGTCTTCTCATTTTGCTTATCTTACTGTGTTTGAGGTCTCCTTTTTGCAGGCTGCTGGTTCGTAGTTCCCGTTGTTTTCGGTGTCTGTCCCCAATGGCTAAAGTTGGTTCAGTGGGTTGTGTAGGCTTCCTGGTGGAGGGGACTAGTGCCTGTGTTCTGGTGGATGAGGCTGGATCTTGTCTTTCTGGTGGGCATGTCCTCGTATGGTGGTGTGTTTTGGGGTGTCTGTGGACTTATTATGATTTTAGGCAGCCTCTCTGCTAATGGGTGGGGTTGTGTTCCTGTCTTGCTAGTTGTTTGGCATAGGATGTCCAGTACTGCAGCTTCCTGGTCGTTGAGTGAAGCTGGGTGCTGGTGTTGAGATGGAGATCTCTGGGAGATTTTCACCATTTGATATTATGTGGAGCTGGGAGGTCTCTTGTGGACCAGTGTCCTGAAGTTGGCTCTCCCACCTCATAGGCACAGCACTGACTCCTGGCTGTAGCACCAAGAGCCTTTCATCCACACGGCTCAGAATAAAAGGGAGAAAAAGTTAAAGAAAGAAGTAGTAGAAGTTGAAAGAAAGAAAGAAAGAAAGAAAGAAAGGAGGGAGGGAGGAGGGAAGGAAGAAAAAAAGAAAGAAGATAAAGTAAAATAACATAAGATAAAATATAATAAAGTTATTAAAATAAAAAAATAATTATTAATTTAAAAGAAAAAAAAATTCAAAAAACGAACGGATAGAACCCTAGGACAAATGGTGGAAGCAAAGCTATAAAGACAAAATCTCACACAGAAGCATACACATACACAGTCACAAAAAGAGGAAAAGGGGAAGAAATCATAAATCTGGCTCTCAAAGTCCACCTCCTCAATTTGGGATGATTCGTTGTCTATTCATGTATTCCACAGATGCAGGGTACATCAAGTTGATTGTGAAGCTTTAATCCGCTGCTTCTGAGGCTGCTGGGAAAGATTTCCCTTTCTCTTCTTTGTTCTCACAGCTCCCAGGGGCTCAGCTTTGGATTTGGCCCCGCCTCTGCGTATAGGTCGCCAGAGGGCGTCTCTTCTTAGCTCAGACAGGACGGGGTTAAAGGACCAGCTGCTTCGGGGGCTCTGGCTCACTCAGGCCGGGGGGAGGGAGGGGCACGTAGTGCGGGGCGGGCCTGCGGCGGCAGAGGCCAGCGTGACATTGCACCAGCCTGAGGTGCGCCGTGTGTTCTCCCGGGCAAGTTGTCCCTGGATCCTGGGACCCTGGCAGCGGAGGGCTGCACAGGCTCCCCGGAAGGGGCGTGCGGATAGCGACCTGTGCTTGCACACAGGCTTCTTGGTGGCGGCAGCAGCAGCCTTAGTGTCTCATGCCCGTCTCTGGGGTCCGCGCTGTTAGCCGCGGCTTGCGCCCGTCTCTGGAGCTCCTTTATGCAGCGCTCTTAATCCCCTTTCCCAGGTACGTGGGGGGTTTCTTGCCCTTTGGGAGGTCTGAGGTCTTCTGCCAGCGTTCAGTAGGTGTTCTGTAGGAGTTGTTCCACGTGTAAAGGTATTTCTGGTGTATCTGTGGGGAGGAAGGTGATCCCTGCGTCTTACTCTTCCGCCATCTTCCCGGAAGTCTCTCCATAGTTTAAACTTTTAATGTAAATAATCTGACTAGATAAACTATTTTAAGTTTTATTTTCAGTCATTGGCAGAACAGATTTTTATAAGGCAGGCATTCTATCAAGTTTCATAATATTTATTACATAATTTTATCCAATGCTAGAAATTTTATTGGTAATATGCCCTAAGAAAAGCAGTTACTTAACAAAGTGAAGATGTAGTTATTCAAACAAATGGCTTTTTGACAGCATAATTTCATGTTGGACAGAAACACTCATCACCTTTTTTCTATAAAGAAAGCAATATTTATTTCTAGAAACGCATTATAATTGCATTGTTTTTTGAAGTTATATAATCATACTTTTCATGTTGAAAGAAATCTGGCATTGCTATGCAGCTCACTTTATTGCATACAGGCGGGAAGGGATGTAAATCATCTTGAGAATTCCTCATTCCTTTACCATGTCTATCTTTCTTTTTCTTTTTAATAGTTAATTAATTCAATGTCTGTCTTTCTTCCTGTTCTTCAGATTTTCATGACTTTTAATTTTGGTTAACAAAATGCAACTGTTTGTGATGTATCTGAGTAATTTTATGCAGTAAACAAGTTCCTCAAAATTATTTGTAAATTGATTCATTTGGAAAAATGTAAAATGAGATTTAATACTTATATGAGATTTATTTTTCAATAAAATTATTCACAAATAATGTAGCTTTCTGAAAGATTATTTTTCAGACCTATAGTTCTGAAAATTGGGCAGCTGTATTCTATAGTGTGGCTGCTGAACAGAGCTTAACTCTCTAATGAGATTCCTAACGGACCTGTGATGAACATTTGGTGTAATTGAAAAATAAATATTTTTGTTTTAAGCCACTGATGTTTTGGAAACTGTTAGTTAACACAGTGTGATTTAGTCTATCCCAACTGTGTTAACAGGCATATTTGTGGGGTTTGATTACGGACCCTTTTGTTTGAGTTTTTAATTTCTCTGCATTAAAAACTACAACTTGCTACTTACCAACAAAATATATCAAAGGTGACAGGAGATGCAAGATTATCTTCCATGAGATTGAAATACTTATCTTGCTAAGAGGCTTTCTCCTTTGCTGCCTTTGAAAAAAAAAGTTGCCATGTTGTAAGATGCTGTATGAACAGGACCACACAGCAGGAAGTTAAGGACAGCCTTAGGCTGACACCCAGCAAAAAATTGAGGCCCTCAGTCTGGTAGCCTGCAAGCAAATAGAAGCTGCCAATAACTTTATGAGCTTGAAAGTAGATCCTTTCCCGGGTGACCCCAGATGAGAACCCAGTCCAGTCTGACACTGTGGCCTTGCAGGGGACCCAGCTAAACCATGCCTGGATTCTTGACCTACAGATACTGTGAAATAATATATGTATATTGTTTTTAGCTGCAAAGTTCATGGTAATATTGTTATATAGAAATGTATAACTAAACAACTGAGGATCTAGTTCTGTGATATTTTTCTAATTCAACAAAAAGGAGAGGTTTCACTGGTTTTATTGCAGTGACTTCCAAGAATAATAATGGAGCCAATTATAAACTATTCTGAAGGTTCAATTTAATTTCAATAGCTTTCTGAGCCTTATGTAGCATTTACTATCATAAATGATATAGAAGATTAGATATTTTGATCTTTTGACTAGTTAATAATCATTGAAGAATATTTTAGACTATTTCATTATTTCTGTCCAGGTTCATTGTATGGCTATGAGTACTTTATGAAATATACACTTTTCTGTATGTATATTGTTCTTCAATGAAACATGGAAAAGTATAGTCATATTGGTTTGAAGTATAGACAATCTATATAATTATTTTTTTACTAAGATCTAGAGTGAATATAAAATAACTAGAACCAATAAGGTAATTTTAACATCACAATTAATAATTTTACCTTAGGATTTGTAAAGGCGGGCATCTTTGAAAAATAAAGCAACATCAGAAAGCAATAAATTAAAGTAAAAGATGTGACAGATAGATTGATCAATAGATGGAGGATGATAAATAAATTGTTCTAAAATAGTGTATGTTTACCCTAATTTTCTCTTCTGACAATAGAGCTACAGATGTTTGGTTTTACAGGCCTTCTAATTAATTGTATCTTCAATTTCATACCTATTACTGCAGTCTAGTCTCTTAATTTCTTGGGTTGTCATTTCAGTCTAACTAAGGTACTTAAAAAGGTATTCTTACTATTATTCTCCATAACCCTGTGCTTATGAGTAATGGCTCACTGGTTAATTCTATTATATATAGTCTCCTCTCATTCACCTAGCTTTCCAAATAAGGAATGCTGCTAAAGACTCACCGAATTACTTTTTATTGCAGAAATTGGATCATGATTTCATGTTTAGTAAAAGTCTTGTTGCTCTGCTCAGTCTGATATATGGTCCAATATATCTTCCCACAGCTCACAGCAAAAGACTAACTGCAAAAAAAAAAAAAAAAAAGACTAACTGCATAATGTATTACTGTGGGATACTGGAAAAATACACATGAATCTACATCTATATATCATTGTTCTAAAATCTTTATCTCCAGATCTGTGAGGCATATTATCAATCTCAGCTGAACCGTAGAGCAGTTATTGTGTCATTGTCCTTGGTGAAAGTAATTGACGACACTGCTGGCAGATTTGTGGCAGGGAAAAAGCTATATAATTTTCAAGGCTTTGAATTCATGTTTGTGGAGAACGGTGGAATGGAGTAACCTACCAAGGTTGATGAGTTCTGTGTTAAAGATGGAAAACATGCAGCAGGTTACACAAATATATTCTCTGTACTTTTTGCTCCTGGGCCTTTATTCACAAAAAGGTTCTAACTTTCCTTCCCCCAGCTCCACATTTACCTCTAGAATATATAAGAGCGATTAAAAATCATTGCTTACCTGTCCTTTAAGTTACAATTTATGTTCCAACTTCTTCATACAATTTCTTGGACTTCACTGTCTTCCCTTTACTAATTTTTTAAACTATGCATCTCAAACATGTGACTAGGAATTTAATAATTTCTGTTCATATACTGGTTTCATTCTTCTTCAGTGATTTAATCTCGAGATAACTTACATTTTTAAATGGGATGAACTTTGTATGTACTTAATCATTCATTTTTATTTAAAACATGTACTAATTTCTTTAGTATGCACCAGGCCAAATTGATTGATTGGTTTGTTTTTTTTCTCCCTTTCTTTTATTTTCTAGTAATATTTACTAGAATTACTGAATGCTTACTATATGTGTGAGGCACAGTGAGGAGTATATATAGAAAAGTAGATATAATGGGCATACCTACCTAAGGAATTCTTGTATAAGAAAGGAGACTACATCAAACTTCATTTTCACAAGCATCCCTAGGCTCCCTGGGAGAAATGATGAAGGGGATTGTGAGACTGAAATCAGGCTTTCAACCCTGTATCAAATGTCCTGCAGTGGTAGTAGTGGGAGCACAAAGGTGCTCTGCTTTCTCTGTTTTCTAGGGAGATTTAGAGCTCCAGAAACTTGGGGAATTTCTAAAGTAGGGGGAAAAAAATCCAAATACACATGCCCAATGATGGAGTGGATAGAACAGTATGGTATCGCTCATATGAATTCTAGCTCAGAGCTTAAAAAAATGCTCTACATTTCTCAATAGGAAAGACCTTAAAACTGAAAGAATAATACAACCTGTTGAGGAGTAAGTTATCCACATTCTCTTCTAAAGAGTAGCTCAGCCTAACATAAAGATCTAAAGACACTTGAAGGAAAATTGCTTCTCCCAAGTCCTGGGAGTACAGTGTCCATGGCAAAAGCAGCCCAGAGAACTGAGTGCCAAGAATGCTCAGAAGAATGAAGAACCAGTGAGAGCGTCTGTGAAGGAGGCATGGACTTAGGGTCAGTACCACTGAAACTTCTCCCAGACTAGACTATCTCCAAGAAAAGGCCCATGTACTAGGACTCCTTAGAAATGACATGAATAAAAGAAATGGAGATAGCTAACATTTTCAAATCCCTACTCTCTGACAAGCATCTGTTAAGCTCTTTGCATGTTTTATTTTCTTAAAAAGCATCTGACACAGGCACTATCACCATTTTACAGGTGCAGAAACAGAGGCCACAGAACATTACCCAAGCCCACACAGACTTTAGGAAAAATTCAGGATTCCTGAGCTAGTCTAGTACCCTGGGGACTCCAGCATCTGGTTCCTGCCTACGTCTCCACCTCTATCTCCTTTTACTTTTGCTTCAATTGTAAGTTTCCTCAATGCTGCTCTAGAAGGATGTTTCCTATCTCCCTACCTTTTATGTTGTTTCCCATTACAAGAACACCTACCCTGCCCCCTTGTCCTTCTTCAGCTTGCTGAAACCCACTGCAGTTACCTCCTTCATAAATCTTTAATAGCAGAGAGGGTTAGCTGCCTCTGAGCTTATGTGACACCTATGAATATTTCCAACACAGCCTTTATCTTCACTGGAGTACCAAACTACACTGAGAGCAGGAACTCTGTTTTAACACTCTGTATAACATGTGCTTGACATGAACTTGGGGGATAAAATCAGGATTCAAATCAATGGCTCTGTGATTCCAATGTTTATTCCAAAGAAGATATATATGCTCATGATAATTATTGCACAAGGTAGTTAGTGAAAATCTCCATTGACAAAGTTCAGATAAAATGCTGTGGGAATTCATAAGTGTAGAATTCTCTAGACTAGAAGGAATTTGACCTGTCTTCCCAGTATCCTTCTTTTTCCACAGCTAAGTATTTCTTATCCCAAACTGTAGAATTTCCTTGTCATTAACACTCCCTGGACACAGAAAGAATTCATAGGAGCTAGCCAACACCTGTTTTTTTTTTTTTTTTTTTGGTGTTTTTTTTTTTTTTTTTTGCGGTATGCGGGCCGGCCTCTCACTGTTTTGGCCTCTCCCGTTGCGGAGCAACAGGCTCCAGACGCGCAGGCTCAGCGGCCATGGCTCACGGGCCCAGCCGCTCCGCGGTATGTGAGATCTTCCCGGACCGGGGCACGAACCCATGTCCCCTGCATCGGCAGGCGGACTCTCAACCACTGCGCCACCAGGGAAGCCCCCCAACACCTGTTTTTTAATTGAAGTACGTTTCTTAATTTAGTGGTAGAGTCAAAAGAATTCACATTTTCTTACACAAAATTTGTTCTTTGTTAGTAGAGGCACAAAAATAGTTTTATGTTTTTTAATTGCACTTTCATGTTGACATTTTGGCTAACAAGTTCTACTCATAAAGATTCTGTTCCTTTATAATTTGTCATTGTAGGGCTTCCCTGGTGGCACAGTGGTTAAGAATCTGCCTGCTAATGCAGGGGACATGGGTTCGAGCCCTGATCTGGGAAGATCCCACATGTCTCAAAGCAACTAAGCCTATGCGCCACAGCTACTGAGCCTGCACTCTAGAGCCCCCGAGCCACAACTACTGAGCCTGCATGACGCAACTACTGAAGCCTGCGCACCTAGAGCCCATGTTCAGCAACAACACAAGCCACTGCAATGAGAAGCCCGTGCACTGCAACAAAGAGTAGCCCCCACTCTCTGCATCTAGAGAAAGCCCACATGCAGCAATGAAGACCCAAAGCAGCCAAAAAAAAAAAAAAATCATTGTATTATTGACAAACGTATTTTAGTATTATTACATGATTTTTAATAATAGTGATTTCCTATGGATGTTATTTTGATTTTACTGAAACTTCTGGGATTTAAATAGAATTTTTGGGGAGAAGAGATCAGAAGAGCCATACAATTTCATTAGCACTTTAAGGTATGAATCCACTAATTTCTAAAAGAGGAAGTTAAAAAGGTTTAAATTATATCAGGAACTCTTTGGGTTAAATTCAAAGAAAGATTTCCAGACAGTAAAGTATGTTATGCATGAGCAAAAAATTGATAGACTGGAGCCTTAGAGCCTCATTGTCATTAAATGAGCATGGAGATTCCTATCTGCTTAGAATAGCTAAATTTAGGTAATGTCTGCCAAGAAGTAGATGAGGTGAAGCAAAAACGATAGCATTAGCTGGATGACTTCTAGAAGAACTTTTCAAGATTGTTGGAAGGGTTTATGAATGCATTAAATGAATGCAGTAAAGTAATAAGCTACAAATGTCAAACAGTTCATTTTTGTTTATCCCCTGAAGAATTTCAGGGACTGAAACAAGGGTTACAGAAATTTAGCTCCATCCTAGATACTTCCAACAGAGAAAAGTAATAACCAGTATTTTGTAGGAAAAGAAGTCAAAGGAAAGAGTTTAATATCAGGTACCCATCACTGATTCGGGTTATTTTATATAAAAATTCATAAAAATCAGCTTTATGTGAGTAAATATTTTAAAAGAGATTTTTTAAAGTGTGTGTGGTAGGCCAAATAATGACCCTCCAATGATGTCTGTACCCTAATCCCCAGAGCCTGTGAGTATATTACCTTACATAGCAAAAGGGATTTTGCAGAGAGAACTAAGGTTACTAATTAACTGACCTTACAAAGAAGACACTATCTTGGATTGCCTGGTTGGTTCCAGTGTGATCACATGAACTCGTAAGTGAAAGAGGAAGACGGAGGAATCAGTAAGAAATGTGACTAGGAAAGAAGCATGAGAGATTTGAAGCATCAGAGGAACTTGGACCACAGTCGCTGGCTTTGAAGATGGAAGAAGGAGGCCAGGAGTCAAGAAATTCAAGTGGCTCTAGACAGCCACTAACGAACTGGGGATGTCAATCCTATAATGAAAAGGAATTCTGCCAACAACCTGAATGAGCAAGGAAGTGGATTCTCTCTAGAGATTCCAGCTAGGAATGCGACCTTGCCACACCTTGATGAGACCCCTTCAGACTCCTGGCCTACAGACTTGTAAGGTCATGAATGTGTGTGTGGTTTTTTAGCTGCTAAATTGTGGCAATTTTGTTGGGCAGAAATTGAAATCGAATACGGCATGCAACCTGTTATATAACAACATTCAAGTATTTGTAATTCGTGACACAATGTATGCACTCATGAAGAGTATCATGCTTTTAGTATTCTGATTTATAAAAGATGGTTCAAAATATTAAGTGAAAATATAAATTTTCTCCTCATGCCCAGGAGAATGCAGCATCTCAGGATCACAGAGCCATGGAAACGGCATGAAAGCTGACAGCCATTCCAAAGCTAAGAGACGAGACGGTTTTCTGTACTCAGGGCCCCATATGGCCACACAGAGTCATCTGTGCTGATGAATGCCAGGATGCTAGGTGTTAGCAGAAGAGGATGCAAGAGAAGGGAACAATGCTGCCCGCCTGGGATGGGGCAGCATAACTTGAAATAGAGATTTGATAAGTGCACCACTTATCAAAACAAAGACCCTGCACAAATACCCACCTTTCAGGCATGTTTCTGATCTCCAAGGCCTGCTGACAGTATTTGGCAAGAAATGACACCAGAGCAGCTTTTTCACATACTTTCCACTTAGACTTAGGCGTCCTTTAACCCTGGTTTGGCTGCCCTTATTGCCTTCCTCATTTTGAGATGTCACTCATTCCACTATCATGCCATCTCTGTTCTGACCCGTTCACTGGGAAGAACCAAGACAGCTCTAGACTGTGTGGCATATCAGGGTATGCCTGGTGCATACCTAAGCGGGTATTAGCTGGAAGATGTGCATTACTGTCTGGGTTCACGTCTGCTATCTGGGCATTTACCAGGATGGCAAATGCTGGATATGTTTTCTGTGCTGTAGTGTCGATGTAAATGCAGCATTTGCCATTTGGGTGCATACTTTCTACATTTCATCCCTAAGACAATTCTCCAAAGAGAAGCAGCAGCTGAAAAACACAGATACCAACTCTTGGAAAATAAGCCTCTGTTTTATACACAGTTAAGTTGCAGAAATAATAACGTAAGCTATTTACTGTAGACATTTCATTTGACCATACGTAAGCAGAAAGGGCTTCTTTCCAGGGTTGCTAATATTATTACTTTCTTTCCTAATTACCTCAGGAATCTGTGTTTCCTGAAAGAAGCAACACAGAGAAACATTCCATTTGAAACAAGCTTCACTTAAGCTTTTCTAAGCACAAAAACAAAAGTGCGTATTAATCAGGAAGGAAAGTGAGTGAATCATTCCCCACTACAACAACTTAGGATGTGGTGAAACAGGTTTTATTTACTGTACTGCTTCAAAAAAAAAAAAAAAAAAGAATCATTCCACTGTAACGTGGAAGACACTGTGTATACAGGATATTTCTGAGAGTTTGGGTTCTTTAACAAATCTGTTTTAATACTCTGTTCTACCTCAATACTGAATACTTTAAAGGGATTCTTTAATGCAATATGATGATAAGCACATGAAATTTTACATTAAAATGTCAAAGGTTAATAGTGGTTGAAATGTAGGTATGAATCCTATGTACCCATTTAAAAGGGAGGGTGGAAATGAGGGTTTATCAAAGCCTTTTTGGCCACCATATTGAGAAAATTAAGAATAAAAACAAAGAAGAAATGAGAGTTGGACAGAAGGAAAAGTAAAAGTTTCTGGACAATAAGGATAAAATCCCTGGATCCAGTCATGCTTGGGGCCAGGTCCTTTCAACTTTTAAGTAGTCAGTACCCCCTCTACGTAAATCACACAGTTGGGTGTTGAGGAGCTGGCATCAGTATGTGCATTATCCCAAGATTTTAGGAATGACAGTATGCATGTGTAAAATGATAATGCATTTCATGTGTCAGAATGCCTCGTCAAAGACTTATGTAAACAAAATGTGTTAAAATGATTTCAGTAGAAGGGGGTACATCTATAGTTGGAGATGTGAATAAAAGTTGAATGAACAGGATTGCGTGTTCTCTACAGTGGTTGGTGTAATTCAAATGAATAGAGGGAAAACATTTTTTAAATTAATAATTTATTTTTTAGATTTTTTTTTGATGTGGACCACTTTTAAAGCCTTTATTGAATTTGTTACAATATTGCTTCTGTTTTATGTTTTAGTTTTTTGGCCGCGAGGCATCTGGGATCTTAGCTCCCTGACCAGGGATCAAACCCTCACCCCCTGCATTGGAAGGTGAAGTCTTAACCACTGGACTGCCAGGGAAGTCTCCTAAAATTCATAATTTTGATAGATCTTAACTAGGACACGGTCACATCTTATAAAGGTTTGTTTCTAAAACCATTACCAAAAAAAAAAACACCAATCACATTTAATGAAAATTACTCTTCTTAAATTTTATCATTTTTTAAAAAGTTAGTAATGCATGACTGAGGGTTTTTAGTAAGATTAAGACTTCCCATGGATTTCTTGTGCTCTTAAACCTCGTGCTCTCATTCTTCTATTATGGTCTTAGGTGGTACTATAGGTCAGCACAGGTCAGGGCTGCCATGTGTGGCCACTTGGGCTGGTAATGCTTAAATCGAAGGGCATCTGATTTAGACTTTGATGTGTGAAGTATCCTGGAATGATGCAATGTGGAGATTGTAAGCATTTGGATAAACTGAATACATGATACTATGTGTGCTTGATGGAACTAGTTTCAGAAAACTGCACAACCTACAAGTTAGAAATAATGATTAATGTCACCATGCTTATATTCAAGTAAAATCATCTTTAGAACGCTTTCACTTATTCACTTATGCAAAAATATTTTCTAAGCAACTATCATGCTCTAGGAACTTCATTAAAGTGTAAAGATATCATGATGGTAAGCAACAAATATGACTGGTATGTTCATGGAGTGTACATTCTAATGAAAGACACAGTCAAATACACATCCTTTTTTTTTTAACATCTTTATTGGAGTATATTTGCTTTACAATGGTGTGTTAGTTTCTGCTTTATAACAAAGTGAGTCAGTTATACATATGTTCCCATATCTCTTCCCTCTTGCATCTCCCTCCCTCCCACCCTCCCTATCCCACCCCTCTAGGTAGTCACAAACCACCAAGCTGATCTCCCTGTGCTATGCGGCTGCTTCCCACTAGCTATCTATTTTACATTTGGTAGTGTATATATGTCCATGCCACTCTCTCACTTTGTCACAGCTTACCCTTCCCCCTCCCCATATCCTCAAGTCCATTCTTTAGTAGGTCTGTGTCTTTATTCCTGCCTTACCCCTAGGTTCTTCATGACATTTTTTTTTTCTTAGATTCCATATAAATGTGTTAGCATATGGTATTTGTTTTTCTCCTTCTGACTTATTTCACTCTGTATGACAGACTCTAGGTCCATCTATCTCACTACAAATAACTCAGTTTCATTTCTTTTTATGGCAGAGTAATATTCAATTGTATATATGTGCCACATCTTCTTTATCCATTCATCCGATGATGGACACTTAGGTTGCTTCCATGTCCTGGCTATTGTAAATAGAGCTGCAATGAACATTGCGGTACATGACGCTTTTTGAATTATGGTTTTCTCAGGGTATATGCCCAGTAGTGGGATTGCTGGGTCGTATGGTAGTTCTATTTTTAGTTTTTTAAGGAACCTCCATACTGTTCTCCATAGTGGTTGTATCAATTTACATTCCCACCAACAGTGCAAGAGTGTTCCCTTTTCTCCACACCCTCTCCAGTATTTATTGTTTGTAGATTTTTTTTTTTTTTTTTTTTGCGGTACGTGGGCCTCTCCCGTTGTGGAGCACAGACTCTGGACGTGCAGGCTCAGCGGCCATGGCTCACGGGCCTAGCCGCTCCGCGGCATGTGGGATCTTCCCGGACTGGGGCACGAACTCGTGTCCCCTGCATCAGCAGGCGGACTCTCAACCACTGCGCCACCAGGGAAGCCCTGTAGATTTTTTGATGATGGCCATTCTGACCGGTGTGAGATGATATCTCATTGTAGTTTTGATTTGCATTTCTCTAGTGAAATGCAAATGTTGAGCATTCTTTCATGTATTTGTTTACAATCTGTATATCTTCTTTGGAGAAATGTCTATTTAAGGTCTTCTGCCCATTTTTGGATCGAGTTGTTTGTTTTTTTGATATTGGGCTGCATGTGCTTCTTGTAAATTTTGGAGATTAATACTTTGTCAGTTGCTTCATTTGCAAATATTGTCTCCCATTCTGAGGGTTGTCTTTTTGTCTTGTTTATGGTTTCCTTTGCTGTGCAAAATCTTTGAAGTTTCATTAGGTCCCATTTGTTTATTTTTGTTTTTATTTCCATTTCTCTAGGAGGTGGGTCAAAAAGGATCTTGCTGTGATTTATGTCATAGAGTGTTCTGCCTATGTTTTCCTCTAAGAGTTTGATAGTTTCTGGCCTTACATTTAGGTCTTTAATCCATTTTGAGTTTATTTTTGTGTATGGTGTTAAGGAGTGTTCTAATTTCATACTTTTATATGTACCTGTCCAGTTTTCCCAGCACCACTTATTGAAGAGGCTGTCTTTTCTCCACTGTATACTCTTGCCTCCTTTATCAAAGATAAGGTGACCATATGTGCGTGTGTTTATCTCTGAGCTTTCTATCCTGTTCCATTGATCTATGTTTCTGTGCCAGCACCGTACTGTCTTGATTACTGTAGCTTTGTAGTATAGTCTGAAGTCAGGGAGCCTGATTCCTCCAGCTCCGTTTCTCTTTCTCAAGATGGCTTTGGCTATTCAGGATGTTTTGTGTTTCCATACAAGTTGTGAAAAATTTTTTTCTATTTCTGTGAAAAATGCCAGTGGTAGTTTGATAGGAACTGCATTGAATCTGTAGATTGCTTTGGGTAGTAGAGTCATTTTCACAATGTTGATTCTTCCAATCCAAGAACATGATATATCTCTCCATCTATTTGTATCATCCTTAATTTCTTTCATCAGCGTCTTATAATTTTCTGCTTACAGGTCTTTTGTCTCCTGAGGTAGGTTTATTCCTAGATATTTTATTCTTTTTGTTTCAATGGTAAATGGGAGTGTTTTCTCAATTTCACTTTTTTATTTTTCATCATTAGTGTATAGGAATGCCAGAGATTTCTTTGCATTAATTTTGTATCCTGCTACTTTACCAAATTCATTGATTAGCTCCAGTACTGGTAGCATCTCTAGGATTCTCTATGTATAGTATCTTGTCATCTGCAAACAGTGACAGCTTTACTTCTTTGCCAATTTGGATTCCTTTTATTTCTTTTTCTTCTCTGATTGCTGTGGGGAAAACTTCCAAAACTATGTTGAATAATAGTGGTGAGAGTGGGCAACCTTGTCTTGTTCCTGTTCTTAGTGGAAATGATTTCAGTTTTTCACCATTGAGGACGATGTTGGCTGTGGGTTTGTTATATATGGCCTTTATTATATTGAGGAAAGTTCCCTCTATGCCTACTTTCTGGAGGGTTTTTATCATAAATAGGTGTTGAATTTTGTCGAAATCAAATACACATTCTTATTGTGACATGGATAAATGCTATGATGAGGGAGTTAAAAGGTTGTGGGAAGATGGGGGAAGGACATTTAAATTGAAATCTAATTAATGAATGAGACCAAAGGGTTTTAAATATTATATGAGTATCATGTGTTTTAGTATGTAGGGCTTACTTTTTCATACTCTGTGTGTTGAAAAAAGCAACAAAAGTCAACCAGAGAAATGAAAAGTAAGGTTTCCTGGAGTTCCATTATCATAGCTTCTCACCAATCAGTTACTATACTGAATGCAATCATTTTGCTAGTTTGTTTTTGTTCTTACTTTTACTGTTCTTTGTTGTCTCTGGTCACAACTAGAGTTAAAAGAATATTTTTCTTGTGGCAGATGTCCCTCATCATATCAATGTATTGACCAGTGGGATGAATATCAAAAACTGGAGTTCTAAAAAGCCATCCACTACCTGTTTTAGTGTACCTCTCTCTTGAGCAAACCAATGAGAAGTGTTTTTATAAAACAGCTTTATAAGCTGTCTGCTCTGCAAATTTCTTCTCTGCTTATTTATTCTCTCACAAATGGCCCAAAGCAGGTCACAGGCCCAGTGATCTCTCCCTTGTTCTCCCTTCAAATAGGGAGTTTACCTCAGGTCTTCCGGTGAACCCTTGCTCTCTAAAGGAGCTGAACTCAGTGTTCAGTTATGTTGAAAGGCCTTTTATGATATTGCTGTTAGCTTAGGGTCTGTACCCCTCTCTTGCCCTGAAATGTACAGGCATGTTAAGCTTCTCTATTCACTGTAATTCTTGGCTACATGCAACACACCCTCCTGCACCCTAGGACACCGACCTAATCTTTTCTAGAGAAGGTACATACAATATGCAAGTAAAGAATACATCATTGAGAATGGTAGCGCTGAGATGATTGGGAATATGTAAACCTAGCCTGGCTAAGAAAGCAAAAATAAGAACTAGGAAGCCATATTCATGGATTTTTAACAGGACCCGGAGGAAAATTCCAAGAATAAAACTCATAAATCCTTGGTTGAGTGTGCTCAGAAAAAAGCAAAAAATGAAAAAATAAATACATAAATTGTGTTAAAGATATTATGTACCTATGCACATGAATTCCCAAATAAAGAATGAGAAACAAAGATAGGTTTGTTTACACTGATTTTTCCTAATTCTTGTTAGGATAGTGTTGTTAACACTGATTTGTCCTAATTAATTAATCAGGTAAGGTTGGAATTGATTTGGCCTCCTAATAAAAATTAATTCAGCCTATTATTTCTAATCAGAAAATAAAATACCATTATTATTATGCTTCAGTTAATTGGAAACTATAATAATTGATATAAGTAGAGCTAGCTATGTACATTTAAATAAAAATACCAGTTGATAACCAAATTCATTAATCATAAATTTACCTTTAAAGCTTTGAGAAAATTAGGATAAAATCCTGTAAAATTAACCAGATTAGGACATCCCTCAAATTGGAAAAGAACCCAGATTAGGCTGAGTTAACTAGCCACTACAGAGAATTCTTGTTCTAGAAGCATGCAGGTTCACCAGCTGTGGTAAGCTTTGTGGCTTCCTTTCGCATTGTTTGTTCCTTTCCCATGTATTGCCACAGATGGTGCTCTGAGGAAAATTATGCCTCAGAAGTTCTCAGAACCTTTATCACTTCAAACAAGGACCTCTTTATATAAGTGCCTAGATTGCCATTTCTGATTAAGCTATAATGATTGTTTGGCCCAATTTTATATTATTATCTAATTTGGATAAATGAAAGACTACATGTTATATACATGCAGGTGGCTTCTCCACTAGCTCATCCTCCTGTACCCCCCCACCCCAACTGGAAGATAACCAGTATCTTGATGTTTGTGTTTATTGCTTTCTTTCTATTTGTTAAACTTGTTTCATTGCACATGTATGAGTCTTTTAACAATACATTGTTTAGTTTTGCTTGTGTTTTAGCTTTGTAAAAATAGTATCATACTATATATGTAGTTTTTATGACTTTCTTTTTCTATTCAAAAGTGTGTTTCTAGGATCCATCCATTTTATTGCATGTGGCTCTTCTTCATTGCTGTGTGATATTCGGCTGTGTGAATATATCACAATTGATCATTTATTCTCCTATATTTGGATGCTGGTGTTGCTTTCAATATTTTTCTGTAATGAGTAATGATGAAAGAGTGATAATGAGTGGTACTAAGACTTTTTTTTGTATTTATCTTTTGATACACATTTTCAGGAATTTCTCTAGAGTATATATTTGAGGAGTTGAATTGATGGGTTACAGGGTATGTGAATATTCATTACAAAATAATGCTAAATTGTTTTCCAAAGTGGTTGTATTATTTTACATTTCCACCTCAAGGCATAAGAGTTCTGGTTATCTACAAACTTTCCAAAGGTCAGAATTGTCAAAGTATTTTTGTTTTTCTGGTCTAGTACATATAAATCATTTGGGTGTTAATTTTCATTTCGCTGATTACCAAGGTTGAATATATTTTTATATATTTATTATTCATTTAGGTTTTTCCTTCTGTAAAATGCCTATTCTCTTACTCATACTTTTATTAGATATTTTGTATTTTTTTAAACTTATTCAAACATTTTCTTTATGTATTCTGGTTTATGAATCATTGGCCAGTTATATGTATTACAAATCCCTCACTCCAGTTTGTAGTTTATAACTTCTTTTTCTTCTTTTTTGGGGGCGGGGGGAGAAGGGATATCTTTTATTGAATAGGAGTTCTTAATTTTAATATAAGCACATTAATTAAAATTTTAATGGACAGTACTTTTTTGTTCCCTTGGGAAAAAATTCTTTCTTATATGGAATAAACAACAAAGGGATTTTTTTCCTTATATTTTCTTCTAAAAGGTTTAAAGTTTTGCCTTTTATATTTAAGCCTTTAGTCTATTTACAACTGATTTTTATATTGTTGTGAGGTTGATGTTTAATTTCTTTTTTTCCTCTGGTTAACTATTCCTCTCACCATAATTTATTGAAATTTCCCTTCTTTTCCTGCAGCATATCTTTTGTCATATACCATATCCATATAGCTATTGGAGTTTTCTTGTGCTCTCTTCTTGGTGTAGAAAGAACTTCTGATCTGTTTAATACAGCCATACCTTGCTTCATTTTATTGCACTTCACAGATACTGTGTTTCTTACAAATTGAAGGTGTGTGGCAACCCTGCATCAAGCAAGTTTATTGACACTATGTTTTTCAATAGCGTTTGCTCACTTCCTGTCTCTGCATCACGTGTTAGTAATTCTGATAATATTTTAAACCCTTGACCAACAAAAAGATTACAACTCACTGAAGACTCAGATGATGATTACCATTTTTAATTAGAATATGTACATTGTTTTTTCAGACATAATGCTATTGCACACTTAATACACTATAGTATAAGGTAAATATAACTTTTATATGCCCTGAGAAACCAAAAAATTTGTGTGACTCGCTTTATAGCAATATTTACTTTATTTTGGTGGTCTGGAACAGAACCCACAATATCTCTGAGGTATGCCTGTGCTTCATTCCTGGCCTTCACCTGAGCATAGCTATGTCTGTTTTTTAACTCTGCATTCTTGGCTATCCTGTCCAGGATTTAACTTGTAAGAATAGTGGTGTTTTCAACATTTTCTTAAATAAGGAGAAAAAAGCTCACCTGTCCTGTTATTCTCCTGCTGTACTATTTTTGTTTGTATGTCCTTTGCACACTTTTCCACAAATGTTGAAAAATCAGGAAGCACAGATTCTTCTTAGGAAAACATGCTCCACCAACACCTGCAAAAACTAAAGCCAAAATAAAAATATATACATTCCTCAGTTAGCACTGCTGATGAATGCCTCATCCTTCTTAACTAAGAGGAATTTTAGACATTTCCTTGGATTTGGGCAAAAATCAGTGTCTTACACACTATGGTTTGTAGGAGACTGTCCCAAATTCTTTAGAAGCTCTTCATTATATGATAGTTTGCTATCTTCTAACAAAAATATATCCTTGGATGTGGCAGCTGGAATGAAAAAGTGGATTGTGAAGATTTAATCGGTTTTCAGAAACATTGGTACCATTTAACTATTGACTGAAAAGGACCTCCCAGCTTAAATATTGACTAACATGAACCTCTAGTCTCTGGCAAAATTTTAAGGTTATAGTTTACTAAGGAATGTGGTTTGGCAAAGATTTTTCATTTAAACAATTGGGTATTGTTTGCCATCTTAACCTCTTTGCAATGCCTCTTTGAAAACTGTAGAAAAAAGCACTGTAAGTATCTAACATAAATAAAACAGTTATAAGCAAACATTGGAACTAAATACCAGATTCAAGTGTGAGCTGGTAGAAGAATGTATTATGGTTGGCATCATCTTTGGTCCTCTGAGACTTTGGAATTTAAGGAGTGCTACCAATATTGCCCTTTTCTAAATAAAGTGGAAAAGGTTTCTTGGACAAAATTAAGCATGATTCAAGATATGGATCCATAAAGAACATTTGACACTAAAGACCCACAAATTAGACTTTATCTAAACAATTATATATCTATATTTATATCTTTACACAGTCAAAAAATATTTTTTCAGTGTAACAAAGTATTTCTGAAGTACCCTGAATTATAACTGTAACTTTTCTGCTATTAATAAAAATGGTATTATAATTATTCATTAAAAGTAAATAAAAATTATTATTGTACAAAAGTCACTTGATTTCACAGAGCTGCACAAAAGGGATAATTAGATGAGTCTGGTGTGAAGTAATAATTTTATTAATACTTATATATAATGTTAATTTGAATTTGGTTACAAATTTATGAAAATGTTTCAAAATATCTAGAAAAGATGTTTAAATGAGTAATATATATATACACGTAATTGTTAATATAACACAAACTGAATAATATAACTGTTAATATAGAATCAAGGCTGAGGTGCTTTAGGCAAATTAAGAAATTTTGAAAGATGCAAAAGCATGCAAAGTAAAAATATGTATGTAAAAATTCTCAAAGGAAAACTTATTTATGACATAGAAAATGTTATATATTTTACCAAAATGAATTTTTCAAATACTTTGTTAGGTGAATTAAATATTAGATGAATTGTGTTTGATTATACAACTTTTTTTTTTTTAAAGAAGATGTTGGCGATAGGAGTTTTTATTAATTAATTTATTTTTGCTGTATTGGGTCTTAGTTTCTGTATGAGGGCTTTCTCTAGTTATGGCAAGCAGGAGCCACTCTTCATCGCGGTGCATGGGCCTCTCACTATCGCAGCCTCTTTTGTTGCGGAGCACAGGCTCCAGATGCGCAGGCTCAGCAGTTGCGGCTCACGGGCCTAGTTGCTCCACAGCATGTGGGATCTTCCCAGACCAGGGCTCGAACCCGTGTCCCCTGTATTGGCAGGCAGATTCTCAACCACTGCGCCACCAGGGAAGCCCAGATTATACAACTTTAATTGTATTCGTAGAGCCTGATTTGAGCAAGATCTTAAAGAATTGATTGGATTTTAAGTAGATTAGTGGATATGTATCAAGGGAGTCGGGGCATTGCTAACAGGCTGGATCATCTAGTAAGTTAATGAGAAGAAATGTCAGTGGGGCCCAAGGAGTGAGAAGCTGGAAATGTCACTGTATAAATCTCCAAAATGAATTTTCTACCATAGAGAGTAAAGTGTGCAATATTCATCCATTTATGCCAGATGGATCTTACAATCCAGTGGGAAGACGTACATTCATTATTGAGCACTTACTAGCTATTAGGCCTGTTTGTACACCCTGAACATTGAGCAAAACAGCAAAAAAAAGTGCCTGCCTTCATAGATCTTATATTCTAAACATAACAATTTCAATTAGGATTAAAGTTTTGGGGGAAGGGCAGTGATGGGAAAGTAGGATTTAATTTATAAAACAGACCAGGAAGTGGAGTAAAGACAAAAGTTTTTATTATTTTATGATCAGCTGAAGGACTAAAATCAAGTGAGAGATACATAGATAGACAGGTAACCTTGTGTGATACCTAGACATTATTATATATCTCTGGACAATATATGAAGAGACCATGGGTGATGTGGGAAGAAACTGAACCCAGAACTAAGAAGCTAGGTGATGTGATATGTTAAAGGCAATATTTACTACTTATATGTAAATATGCTGATGTTTCATGATGTTGCTAAAGTATAAAAGATTTGGTAAAACCCAGTTTGGGCTTCTCATTTCAGGGCAGGACCTCACCTGGGACAGGTTGAATACCATTATTTCCAATCTAACCCTGTTTCCCTTAAGGAACTGAGATGACAGAAACCAAGTTCACTGGATATCATCACACTTCACATCTCCTGGTGAGGTTTGCTCAGAATTTATCCTTTTTTTTTTTTTTACAGCAGTATACTGTAACCTTTGTAAGATGAATGTGTCAAAATGCTCATTTCCACCAAGCCTCATCTCAGTGCTCTGTAGGACTTTGACAAAACATCACAGAAACTAGCCCGCATTGACAATTTAATACAGCTTTTAGTGACTTCCTCAGCAGGTATCACTTGCTCCCTTGTCTGCTGGTCCACCATTAAATGGAGCTTTGTCTGGATCTCACTGGTCTGTTGCCTGTTTATGACACATATCTCACTGCCTTGTGGATTATAGTACTGCAGATTTTTTAAAAAAACTTTTACATAGGTCTCTTTTTTTTCTCATATTTCACATTTCAATATGTAATCTTTACACTTAAACTCCATTTGAACAAATTATGTCTTTCTCTTTAAAAATGTAAGTACCAAATGCAGAGAGAGAGGTAGTGGTCTATGGTGAGGAGCAGAAGGCAGTCAGCAGAAACCATGAAATCTAGTCATGGCATTTATCCCATTCATTCTGCCGTGATATCTGTGGCCCAGTCATGGTCTTCAAATGCTCACTCCATCATCCACTCTGGTGTCTCCTTAGCTAACTTCCAACTTCTCTGGTAGAGAAGGTTCAGCTGCTCTCTTGTGACACTTAGGCCTTAGGTCTTAGGATATTCAGAGTGTGGACGTCAGACTCTCTCTGACCAAGATATTATACTTTGCCATTCCTAATTTGTTGTTAACTTATAACTGTGACATGAGAAATTTCTCCTTAGATTGCTGGCCCTCAGAATTCTGAACAGGAAATTGGGATTTGGTCCAAATTCAGCTGAGAATTAAGGTGGTTCTAAGTGATTCCCATCTCCCACCTCCATCCCAGAAACTCAACCAGGAGCACTGGGAAAATTCACAGGCACTCCCACCAACATTGAAATATCCTCCATCATCTCCTTCAACTCTTATTCCTTCTCCCCTCTTGGAGAATCTTGCATGCATGCATGATTCCTTATGGGAAGACAATTATTAACTCTGCTAGATGGTATCTTCTCCTAAATCTTTTTATCTTACATCTGATGGTGATACTTTTCAACTTACATTCATGTGGGGACAATAGTGACCTCATGGCTTTCAGCCCAAATGAGAATTGACAAAACCTTTCCCTGGTCCTCTTACCAAATCTCTGCCTTCTCTATTATCTTTCTTTCCCGGCCAAATTGGAAAAAAAAAACCCAAAAAACTAAGGCATTCTCAGTGTCTTGTCTCCCCTACCATTCTTACAGTCTGCTGTCTAAAGCATTATCATGATGCTGACTGTGACAGGTCAGGTTACTCCTTTATCCTAAAAGCATTATTGACTTCCCATTGCCCACAGTTAGTCTCATTGTTTAAAAATTCAAAATCCTAAATGATTTGACCCAAATTTGCCTTCCCAGCACTACATTCTACCACTGTATTTAATTTTTACCCTCTCGGCAAATTTGAATTCCTTAATATTTTTCATACATGTTATTTTTGTATCCATTCCTCCATGCCTTATTAAATACCAGAAGTGTCTTTATGGTACCATTTTAACATGTTTGAGTTCTGGTGAATTTGCAGGGTTCAACTAAAATTTTTCCCCAAATTGCCAACACACATACACACAGAGAAACTTTTTTGTCCAAACTTCCAAAATCCTTTCCTCATACTTCTCTTAGCCACTTCTCTATCTCATATTACACCTATTTAAGGCCAAGTCAACCCTTGTACTAGACTACATGTTAAGTTTCTTAAGTTCAAACAAGTTTTTGTTAATACTTATATCCCAGAAAAGTCAGTAATAATGTATAAAATGCAAAATAGTCAACATACTTTTGTAAAAAGTGATTAATTTTATATTTGAATTATTTTCTTAGTAGATTATTTTGGTATTGCATCAAAGAGAGAAGATTTTGGTGAGGTTTTATTTTACCTAAATCAGTTGTATCATATCATTGTGTGTGTGTATATTCATGCACACACACATCATTGCAAGACATATGAATGATTTTTAACTCTAAACAATAATAAGCTAGGCAACTGTGTTCTAATTTTTGGAAACTTTAATTTCCAAACGTAAAGTAATAGGAAAAAATAAAAGGCTATTTTGTATTTTCAGTTGTTAATTTACTTTGGCTTTTAGAAGGAAAGAGAAACCTTCAACTTAATATGTCCATCAGTCTTTTTTGACCAGCTTCACCATGTTCTGCATTCATTTAATTTTATTACCTAGCAAAAGTGTTCAGCATTGTCAATCAGCCCATCAGTATGATATGAAATAAGCAATTCATGCCATTTTTAGGGCCTCTCCTTTCTAGCACGGTTTCAGTTTATTAAAGCTATTTATTCACTCATGAAATTGTAATGAACCATATTTTCACACTCTTTACTAGAATTAGCCCAAGGAGCTTAAAAAAATAAGTTGAGCAAGGTGAAAATGAAATTTAGTATATGTATGCTATTTTAAGTCCTTAAACTGAATGTGTAATATGAAATCCATGAAGTTAAAAGATGATTTGCAGAATTAAAGAAGGGGGGAAAATGTCCTGGTATGTAAAAGGGATAAAGTTTACAGAGGAAGGAGTGGCTACATTAAACTGTGAAGAGAGGGGAAATAATAGAATTTGTTTGATGTTAGTCAGTAAAATAACTTAAAAGGTGACATAATAATTAAGACTGCTAGGAGACAGTGAAAGAAAGCGAGCAAATCAGTGAACAATGTTAACAGAAAGACCACTTATGGGAGAAAAAGAAAAATGCAATATTTCATGGACTTCATAAAGACCCAGAAAAAATACTGAAGGTTTAGAACTCTGAGGTTTAATTATTTAACTTTTGTTTTTTTCAAGAAGTATTAAAATTACTGTTCACCTAAGTCACCTAGAAATATAATTTTATCACCAAAGAAGGGAACGTAAAGGACCTAAGGGTCCTTTAAAAGATCTTTTTACCAGATGTAAGCTCTATAGAGTTTATATAATAAAACAATGGTAAGAAAAAACAGATGCTGAAGAAGCCCTGCAAGTTGTGCTTCTCTTTTAAGGCTTTAAAAATAACATTTTTGTTTTTGTTTTGTAACTGTTGTTTGCTCCACAGTACTCTATCTTATTTAGAGTCAAACTACAGAAACATTTTTTAAGGACTGTTCATGAGGCTTAATAATAATCTATTTCCTTTATTATTTATCTTTGTGAAACCTACTGAATTTTTCTCTACATTGTTTTATTTTGATGGAGAGAAGGAGGGCTAGGAATGTCACTTTACGATATTGAACAGATGGATGAGAATAATTGAGCAATATTGAATGCTTTAGCTACTGGCTAACCTAGCAAAATAGATTTAATATTTCTATAGGGTTTAAAGGGTATCATGTTGCTTTATCATTTTTGTTTCTGGAAATTAAACTTTGAAATTTTTAAAGGAAGAAGTCAGAGGAGACATTGGTAAAAAAACGTATTGAAAAAAGACAAGGCATGTTCACTTCTCTCCCGTGAGGCCCTCAGTGAAGATCTCTTATTTCTTGGGTTCGAATGTACCCAATTTTATTTGATGTCATCAAATTATGTTTCAGTAATTTGGGCATCATTATGGTATATAGGATCTAGAAATGTCAACTAGATGAACTAACAAGGAATTATGCCACTGACTTAATAAATTACTACAAGGAATTCATGTAACTCGTCTGGGTCACAATTTTCTAGGATTATTATTTTCTGGGATAATTATTTCTCTATTTGGCAGGGAAATAAAAAGCGCAGAATTTTTTTTCGAGCACTCATGTCTTTTTTTAGTCAGAAGTATATTTTTATGGCAAAGTAATTATGAATATGTGGAAAATCCAATGAGGGCAAATATTTTTTTTTCTTTTTTTTAGTTTTATTTTTTTTTTAGTTTTATTTTTTTTAACATCTTTATTGGGGTATAATTGCTTTACAATGGTGTGTTAGTTTCTGCTTTATAACAAAGTGAATCAGTCATACATAAACATATGTTCCCATATGTCTTCCCTCTTGCGTCTCCCTCCCTCCCACCCTCCCTATCCCACCCCTCCAGGCGGTCAATTTCACATTTTCTTAAAGAAATTTTTATTTTCACCTGAATTTTCTTTTAATTTTTGAATTTTCTTTTATTTATTTTTTTATACAGCAGGTTCTTATTAGGCATCAATTTTATACACATTAGTGTATACATGTCAATCCCAATCACGTCATTCATCACACTACCACCACCACCCCCCTGCGGCTTTCCCCCCGTGATGTCCATACGTTTGTTCTTTACATCTGTGTCTCAATTTCTGCCCTGCAAACCAGTTCATCTGTACCATTTTTCGAGGTTCCACATACATGCGTTAATATACGATATTTGTTTTTCTGTTTCTGACTTACTTCAATCTGTGTGACAGTCTCTAGATCCATCCATGTCTCAACAAATGACCCAATTTCGTTCCTTTTTATGGCTGAGTAATATTCCATTGTATACATGTACCACAACTTCTTTATCCATTCATCTGTCGATGGGCATTTAGGTTGCTTCCATGACCTGGTTATTGTAAATAGTGCTGTAGTGAACATTGGAGGGCATGTATCTTTTTGAATTATGGTTTTCTCTGGGTATATGCCCAGTAGTGGGATTGCTAGATCATTTGGTAATCTATTTTTAGTTTTTTAAGGAACCTCCATACTGTTCTCCATAGTGGCTGTATCAATTTACATTTCCACAAATAGTGCAAGAGAGTTCCCTTTTCTCCACACCCTCTCCAGTATTTGTTGTTTGTAGATTTTCTGATGATGCCCATTCTAACTGGTGAGAGGTTATACCTCATTGTAGTTTTGATTTGCATTTCTCTCATAATTAGTGATGTTGAGCAGCTTTTCACGTGCTTCTTGCCCATCTGTATGTCTTCTTTGGAGAAATGTCTATTTAGGTCTTCTGCCCATTTTTGGATTGGGTTGTTTGTTTTTGTAATATTGAGCTGCATTAG
Source organism: Globicephala melas (assembly GCF_963455315.2). Classification (NCBI taxonomy): domain Eukaryota; kingdom Metazoa; phylum Chordata; class Mammalia; order Artiodactyla; family Delphinidae; genus Globicephala; species Globicephala melas. The sequence goes on along the minus strand of NC_083318.1, from coordinate 26,126,094 downwards.
CTGTTTATATATTTTGCAGATTAATCCTTTGTCCGTTGATTCATTTGCAAATATTTTCTCCCATTCTGACTGTTGTCTTTTCGTCTTGTTTATGATTTCCCTTGCTGTGCAAAAGCTTTGAAGTTTCATTAGGTCCCATTTGTTTATTTTTGTTTTTATTTCCATTACTCTAGGAGGTGGATCAAAAAAGATCTTGCTGTGATTTATGTCAAAGAGTGTTCTTCCTATGTTTTCCTCTAAGAGTTTTATAGTGTCCGGTGTTACATTTAGGTCTCTAATCCATTTTGAGTTTATTTTTGTGTATGGTGTTAGGGAGTGTTCTAATATCATTCTTTTACATGTAGTTCTCCAGTTTTCCCAGCACCACTTGCTGAAGTGACTGTCTTTTCTCTATTGTATATCCTTGCCTCCTTTGTCATAGATTAATTGACCATATGTTCATGGATTTATCTCTGGGCTTTCTATCTTGTTCCATTGATCTATGTTTCTGTTTTTGTGCCGGTACCATTTGTCTTGATTACTGTAGCTTTGTAGTATATTCTGAAGTCAGGCAGTCTGAATCCTCCAGCTCCGTTTTTTCCCCTCAACAGTGCTTTGGCTATTCGGGGTCTTTTGTGTCTCCATACAAATTTTAAGATTTTTTTGTTCTAGTTCCGTAAAAAATGCCATTGGTAATTCGATGGGGATTGCGTTGAATCTATAGATTGCTTTCGGTAGTATAGTCATTTTCACAGTATTGATTCTTCCAATCCAAGAACATGGTATATCTCTCCATCTGTTGGTATCATCTTTAATTTCTTTCATCAGTGTCTTATAGTTTTCTGCATACAGGTCTTTTGTCTTCTTAGGTAGGTTTATTCCTAGGTATTTTATTCTTTTTGTTGCAACAGTAAATGGGAGTGTTTCCTTAATTTCTCTTTCATATTTTTCATCATTAGTGTATAGGCATACAAGAGATTTCTGTGCATTAATTTTGTGTCCTGCAACTTTACCAAATTCATTGATTAGCTCTAGTAGTTTTCTGGTAGCATCTTTTGGATTCTCTATGTATAGTATCATGTCATCTGCAAACAGTGAGAGTTTTATTTCTTCTTTTCCAACTTGTATTTCTTTTATTTCTTTTTCTTCTCTGATTGCCTTGGCTAGGACTTCCAAAACTATGTTGAATAATAGTGGTGAGAGTGGACATCCGTGTCTTTTCCTGTTCTTAGAGGAAATGCTTTCTGTTTTTCACCATTGAGAATGATGTTTGCTGTGGATTTGTTGTATATGGCCTTTATTATGATGAGGTAAGTTCCCTCTGTGCCCACTTTCTGGAGAGTTTTTATCATAAATTGGTGTTGAATTTTGTCAAAGATTTTTCTTCATCTATTGAGATGTTCATATGGTTTTTATTCTTCAGTTTGTTAACATGGTGTATCACATTGATTGATTTGCGTATATTGAAGAATCCTTGCATCCCTGGGATAAATCCCACTTGGTCATGGTGTATGATCCTTTTCATGTGTTGTTGGATTTGGCTTGCTAGTATTTTGTTGAGGATTTTTGCATCTGTATTCATCAGTGATATTGGTCTGTAATTTTCTTTTGTTTTAATATCTTTGTCTGGTTTTGGTATCAGGGTGATGGTGGCCTCATAGAATGAGTTTGGGAGTGTTCCTTCCTCTGCAAATTTTTGGAAGAGTTTAGAAGGATGGGTGTTAGCTCTTCTCTAAATCTTTGATAGAATTCACCTGTGAAGCCATCTGGTCCTGGACTTTTGTTTGTTGGGAGATTTTTAATTACAGTTTCAATTTCATTACTTGTGATTGGTCTGTTCATATTTTCTATTTCTTCCTGGTTCAGTCGTGGAAGGTTACACCTTTCTAAGAATGCATCCATTTCTTCCAGGTTGTCCATTTTATTGGCATAGAGTTGCTTGTAGTAGTCTCTTAGAATGCTTTGTATTTCTGCAGTGTCTGTTGTAACTTCCCCTTTCATTTCTAATTTTAATGATTTGAGTCCTCTCTCTCTTTTTCTTGATGAGTCTGGCTAATAGTTTATCAATATTGTTTTTTTTCTCAAAGAACTAGCTTTTAGTTTTATTGATCTTTGCTATTGTTTTCTTTGTTTCTTTTTCATTTATTTCTGCTCTGATCTTTATGATTTCCTTCCTTCTGCTAACTTTGGGTTTTGTTTGTTCTTTCTCTAGTTCCTTTAGGTGTAAGATTAGATTGTTTATTTGAGATTTTTCTTTTTTCTTGAGGTAGGATTGTATAGCTATAAACTTCCCTCTTAGAACTGCCTTTGCTGCATCCCATAGGTTTTGGATCGTCATGTTTTCATTGTCATTTGTCTCTAGGTATTTTTTGATTTCCTCAGTGATCTCTTCGTTATTTAGTAACATATTGTTTAGCCTCCATGTGTTTGTGTATTTACCTTTTTCCCCTGTAATTCATTTCTAATCTCATAGTGTTGTTGTCATAAAAGATGCATGGTATGATTTCAATTTTCTTAAATTTACTGAGGCTTTATTTGTGACCCAAGATGTGATCTATCCTGGAGAATGTTCCATGCGCACTTGAGAAGAAAGTGTAATCTGCTGTTTTTGGATGGAATGTCCTATAAATATCAATTAAATCTATCTGGTCTATTATGTCATTTAAAGCTTCTGCTTCCTTATTTATTTTCATTTTTGATGATCTGTCCTTTGGTGTAAGTGAGTTGTTAAAGTCCCCCACTATTATCTTGTTACTGTCGATTTCCTCTTTTATAGCTGTTAGCAGTTGCCTTATGTATTGAGGTGCTCCTATGTTGGGTGCACATATATTTATAATTGTTATATCTTCTTCTTGGATTGATCCCTTGATCATTATGTAGTGTCCTTCCTTGTCTCTTGTAACATTCTTTATTTTAAAGTCTATTTTATCTAATACGAATATAGCTACTTCAGCTTTCTTTTGATTTCCATTTGCATTGAATATCTTTTTCCATCCCCTCACTTTCAGTCTGTATGTGTCCCTAGGTCTGAAGTGGGTCTCTTGTAGACAGTATATAGATGGGTCTTGTTTTTGTATCCATTCAGCAAGCCTGTGTCTTTTGGTTGGAGTGTTTAATTCATTCATGTTTAAGGTAATTATCGATATGTATGTTCCTATGACCATTTTCTTAATTGTTTTGGGTTTGTTTTTGTAGGTCCTTTTCTTCTATCGTGTTTCCCTGTAGCATTTGTTTTAGAGCTGGTTTGGTAGTGTTGAATTCTCTTAGCTTTTGCTTGTCTGTAAAGTTTTTGATTTCTCCATCGAATCTGAATGAGACCCTTGCTGGCGAGAGTAATCTTGGTTGTAGTTTCTTCCCTTTCATCACCTTAAGTATATCATGCCACTCCCTTCTGCCTTTAGAGTTTCTGCTGAGAAATCAGCTGTTAACCTTATGGGAGTTCCCTTGTATGTTATTTGTCATTTTTCTCTTGCTGCTTTCAATAATTTTTCTTTGTCTTTAATTTTTGTCAATTTGATTACTATGTTTCTTGGCATGTTTCTCCTTGGGTTTATCCTGTATGGGACTCTCTGCACTTCCTGGACCTGGGTAGCTATTTCCTTTCCCATGTTAGGGAAGTTTTTGACTGTAATCTCTTCAAATATTTTCTCTGATCCTTTCTCTCTCTCTTTTCCTTCTGGGACCTCTATAATGCGAATGTTGTGTTTAATGTTGTGTTTAATGTTGTCCCAGAGTTCTCTTAGGCTGTCTTCATTTCTTTTTATTCTTTTTTCTTTGTTATTCCGCAGAAGTGAATTCCACCATTCTGTCTTCCAGGTCACTTATCCGTTTTGCCTCAGTTATTCTGCTATTGATTCCTTCTAGTGTAGTTTTCATTTCAGTTATTGTATTGTTCATCTCTGTTTGTTTGTTCTTCAGTTCTTCTAGGTCTTTGTTAAACATTTCTTGCATCTTCTTGATCTTTGCCTCCATTCTTTCTCTGAGGTCCTGGATTGTCTTCACTATCATTATTCTGAATTTTATTTCTGGAAAGTTGCCTATCTCCACTTCATGTTGTTGTTTTTCTGAGGTTTTATCTTGTTCCTTCACCTGTGTACATAGCCCTCTGCCTTTTCATCTTGTCTATCTTTCTGTGAATGTGGTTTTTGGTCCAAAGGCTGCAGTTTTGTAGTTCTTCTTGCTTCTGCTGTCTGCCCTCTCCAGAAGTCTTTTCTGAAAGTTAGGCTTGTCTTGCAAAGTTACTCCTGGAGCAGACTGTCCCAGAGGGCAGTATTATTATAGTACCATTACTCTGAATAAATAGTTCTGTCTTATCTGTAACACTAAGGTCACGTGTTAAACACTTATGGCTTTCCTTGAACTCAGTGTGTTTGACAAAATATATTTTATGAAGAATTCAAATTAATGTTATGTTAAAGGAGTTATAAAACATGTTATTAACTTTTTGCATATTTATTTATATGAATGTGTTTCACACTTTGAATTTTGAAGAAACTTTAGAAATTTCTCAAGGCATATGATAAAGCTCAGTATTATAGACAAAGGTTCTAGACTTGTGTGATATTGGTTTAGTCACTTCCTCCGGGGGTCAGTTTCCTGTATTGTAAGGTGAGGAAATAAATTAATTGATACATAAGGTCTCTTACAGATCTATACATCTAAAATTCATGTTGTTTTACCTAAAATTTTAAATAAACTTTTTATTTTAGAATATATTTATAGTTAAAGAAAAGTGTGAAGAGAGTATCACGGTTACCCTTGTTAGTAACATTTTATATTAGTATGGTATATTTGTCACAATTAATGAACCAATTGATATATAATTATCAACTAAAGTTCATACTTAGATATCCTAATGGTCTTTTTATATTTCAGTATCCCATCTAGGATACCATATTATATTTTGTCATCACATCTCCTTAGTCTCTTCTTGGCTGTGACAGATTCCCATACTTTCCTCATTTTTTGATGACATTGATAGTCTTGAGGAGTAGTAGTTAAGTATGTTTTCCTCTACTGGGATTTGTCTGATGTTTCTCTTGTGACTAGGGTGTGGTTCTAGGTTTTGGTAGGAAGACCACAGAGGTAAAGTGCCATTTTCATCACATATTAAGGGTACAAGATGTATCACTGTTGTTAACTTTGGTAACCTGAGGAAGTGTTTCCCAGGTCTCTTGACTATAAAGTTACTCTTTCCTTTGCCTTCCTATATCTACTCTTTGGAAGAAAGTCATTATGAGTAGCCCATACTTAAGTAGCGGGGAGTTATGCTCTATCTTCTTGTGGGTAGAGTATCTACAATAATTGTTTGCAATTCTATTGCAGGCAGATTTCTCTGATCTCACTGAATTATGTACTTAATCAGTTATTTATGTCTGTATGGAATAAGGAACATTTATTTTATAATTTAAGTTATCATACAATATTATTTATTGCTCAAATTGTTCTAGCTGTTTCGTTTTGCTGTTTTGATCAATAGTTTTGTCTTTTGACATTTGTCTATAGACATTTGTCTTCAGAATGTCATATAAATGTAATCATAACGTTGGTAGCATTTTCAGACTAGTTTCTACCACTTAGCAATATGCATTTGAAGTTCATACATGTCTTTTCATGACTTGATAGCACATTCCTTTTTATTGCAGAAAAGGATTCCTTTGTGTGGATATATCATAGTTTGTTTATCCATTAACCTGCTGAAGGACATCTTGTTGGCTTCTGGTTTTTGGCAGCTAGGAATAAACTTGTTAGAAACATTCATGTACAGGTGTTTGTGTAGACATAAATTTTAAAATCAGTTGGATAAAAACTTAGGAGTGTGATTTCTGGATTATGTGGTAATAGTATGTTTAGCTTTGTAAACTGCCAAACTGCTTTCCAAAGTGGCCACACCATTTGTATGTTATGTACTGTATTCCCACCAGCAGTGAATGAGAGCTTCTGTTGCTCTGCATCCTAGCCAGCAGTTGGTATTATCTTTTTTTTTAGCCCTTTAAATAGGTTTGTAATGGTATCTGATGTATCTCATTATTATTGTAATCTGCGTTTCCCTATTGACAATGATTTAGCATTTTCTCACATGCTTATTTGCCATCTGTATATCTTCTTTGATACAGCCTCTATTTAGATCTTTTACCTATTTTTAAATTTATTTTTAAGTTGAAATATAGTTGATTTACAATGTTATATTAGTTTCAGGTATACAACATAGTGATTCAATATTTTTATCAATTATATTCCATTTAAAGGTATTATAAAATATTTGCTATACTATTTGTGCTATGCATTACATTCTTGTATCTTATTTATTTTATACCTAGTAGTTTGTACCTCTTAATCTCCTTCCCCCAGCTTTCCCCTCTCTCCATCATTCTCCCCAGTGATAACCACTAGTTTGTTCTCTGTATCTGTGAGTCGGTTTTTATTTTGCTTTATTCATTCATTTATTTCATTTTCTAGATTCCACATATAAGTAAAAACATACTAAGCATAACACCCTCCAGGTCCGTCTTTGTTGTTGCAAATTTCAAATTTTCATCATTTTTTATGGCTGAGTAATATTCCATTCTGTGTATATACCACAGCTTCATCATCCATCTGTTGATGGACATTTAGGTTGCTTCTATATCTTGACTATTATAAAGAATGCTGCTATGAATATTGGGGTGCATGTATCTTTTCAAATTAGTGTTTTCATATTCTTTAGATATATACCCAGGAGTGGAATCGCTGGATCATATGACAGTTCTGTTTTTAATTTTTGAGGAGCCTCCATACGGTATTCCATAGTGACTGTACCAATTTACATTCCCACCAACAGTGCACAGGGTTACCTTTTCTCCACATCTTACAAACATTTATTATTTGTTGCATTTTGGAAGGTAGCCATTCTGACAGGTGTGATGTGTTATCTCATTGTGGTTTTGATTTGCATTTCCCTAATGATTAGTGATGCTTTTAATTGAGTTGTTTATTTCTTATTGTTGAGGGTTTTTTTTAACATCTTTATTGGAGTATAATTGCTTTACAATGGTGTGTTAGTTTCTGCTTTATAACAAAGTGAATCAGTTATACATATACATATGTTCCCATATCTCTACCCTCTTGTGTCTCCCTCCCTCCCAACTTCCCTATCCCACCCCTCTAGGTAGTCACAAACCACCGAGCTGATCTCCCTGTGCTATGTGGCTGCTTCCCACTAGCTATCTATTTTACGTTTGGTAGTGTATATATGTCCATGCCACTCTCTCACTTTGTCACAGCTTACCCTTCCCCATCCCCATATCCTCAAGTCCGTTCTCTAGTAGGTCTGTGTCTTTATTTCCGTCTTACCCCTAGGTTCTTCATGACCTTTTTTTTTTTTCTTAGATTCCATATATATGTGTTAGCATACAGTATTTGTTTTTCTCTTTCTGACTTACTTCACTCTGTATGACAGACTCTGCGTCCATCCACCTCACTACAAATAACTCAATTTTGTTTCTTTTTATGTCTGAGTAATATTCCATTGTATATATGTGCCACATCTTCTTTATCCATTCATCTGTTGATGGACACTTAGGTTGCTTCCATATCCTGGCTATTGTAAATAGAGCTGCAATGAACATTTTGGTACATGACTCTTTTTGAATTATGGTTTTCTCAGGGTATATGCCCAGTAGTGGGATTGCTGGGTCTTATGGTAGTTCTCTTTGTAGGTTTTTTTGTTTTGTTTTTGTTTGTTATTTTTTCAGTACACGGGCCTCTCACTGTTGTGGCCTCTCCCGTTGCGGAGCACAGGCTCTGGACGCGCAGGCTCATTGGCCATGGCTCATGGGCCCAGCCGCTCCGCGGCATGTGGGATCTTCCTGGACCAGGGCACGAACCCGTGTCCCCTGCATCGGCAGGTGGACTCTCAACCACTGTGCCACTAGGGAAGCTTGAAACCCTGGTTCTTTAATATTGTGTTTGGGGGGACAATTTTGAGGGCTGAAGGGAAAAATAACATATGCTTAGATATATTTTTTGTTATTTAAGGTTATGAATAACATTATGGTAACAAAAGATGAAAAGCAACAGCAATATCTCTGAAAATGCATTTTGGTTTGCCTAGAATTCACCAAAAAATCAATTTAAAACTCTTATACTCAACTATACTACCCTACTTAAGCAATGCAGGGCATCATCCAAGCAGAATGTTGTCCCCAAAATATCTGTGTCATAAAACTTTGAAAGTGAAATTCAGTTCAACTCAACTCAATTAAAAAAAAAAATGGTGTCTTGAGTGCTTACTATCTTTTTCCAAGAATAACTCTATTCTTGATAAATGAAAGTTGGTACACCACAACCTTTATCCATAAGAAGCCCAGTGTTGCAAGAAAAATATACATATGCACAACTAATTATAATACAAGTCAAAGTATGGTGATGCTAGAATTAAAATTCACAATTATACATATGAATTACATATATTCATTTGATTCATATGTAAAGTTTAATATTCATTTGATTCATATGTAAAGTTTAATGTTCATTTGATTCATATGTAAAGTTTAATATACTTCCAAGCCCCAAAGTACTTCCATAACAAGTAGAGGGAAATTTCAGGTCTAGATTTAGCAACAATGCAATTCACATATCATTAATGGTAGAGTAAAACTGAGTAATAAAATTCTGGGTCATTCTCATTTTTGTCATTTTGATGAATGTTTCCTCAAAACTTATCATGATCTGTATAATAGTCCCTAGAATTATTCCACTGGTTTTGTTTCCCAGACTGCTCAAAGATTTCAGGTAAGGTAGAAAATCTGAATGAAGACCGGGTAGACATATGGAATAGGTAAATTTTGCACAGGTTTGAGAAACACAGAAGGAATATTATAAAGTGAAGTAGACTCTGGCACCCTGTCCACTTTTTACAGAAAATGTCAAGTTTTGGCTAGTTCAACATGTCATCAATGACCTCTTAGATAAAAGCATAGATGAGAACAGCAGCTGTACCTGGATATGGTGCAGTTTCCTTACTTAATTGTTTTTCTATGGTCACAACTGAAATATAGTCACACATTCTCCCAACATGACTGCTAATGGAAGAGGTTTTTTAAAATTGTTATGTGAGGTAATTCTAAATGTCTGCTTGTCTATCCACCACATGTTGGTATTGTGTCTAGCTACCACAACGAATTTATATGTTTATAAGAAACTGGATTCCTTCCACATATGGTAGTAACAAAACAGACATTCCATTCTCATTGCTTTGTACATGGAAAATGCCATTTTTAGAATTTTTCCAAGTATGCCAAGAAACTGTACTGTTTGGCCTGAGAAAGCTCAATGGCATGTATCTGCCAGCTCCTGCTACTATTGTGAGGTCATTGCTAAGCATTTTATAAAGTGCTTATACCAAGAGCTTTTCCACGCTGGTGATTAATAGGCTTTTCCTGAGAAGTAAATGTAATACAGCTACTTTTCTGTTTGATTCCAAATAAATTATGTCTATAAACATAAATCAGTATATTCTTTTGGCCCAGTATATATATTGTTTTACGTATTGCATAAACAGACCTTGAAAAATCATCTAGTATATCATCCTACCTTCATTCAATGTAATATCCAAATAATATTTAAAATATGCAACAACCAGTATGACCACTGCACCATATATTAGTCCTTTAGGTGCTGGATAAGGGATGGTTCAGGGCTCTGGTGTAGAAGCCAAGTAACCAAGGTAACAGTAAAGCATTTGGGGAATTAGGGAGCCACTTTTATCAACCTGAATTATTGATATAGGTCAGTACAGGTCCATATTTTATCAACTGGTACATACTAATATCAGCCCTGGTAATATCCAAACTAAGCATGTTTCCTATGACGCTAATACACATCTCTAATTGATCATGGCACCATTCCTACTGAGTTCAAATAAGATCTCAGGTTCTATCTCAGGTATTCTTCAGGGCCTCATTATCAATCAAACCAAGTTGTCTGTTTTGAGGAGAAAAACGCAAAAAACAAAGACACTGTTCATCTGTGATCTAAAAGAGTTGTACAGAAATAAGAATTCAAAGCTTTCTTTTAATGCCAGCTATTTATTATGGTCAATGTTATCAAGGAAATCTTTCTCACATCTTCCATATAACACTTACATTTCCTACTCAAGGAGAAGGCTTATCTAATTCCATGGGCTCACATTGATATTCAAACACATCTTTCTTTGAAGTCTTAAATATTTTGTCTGAATCAAACAAGTTAACGCTTGTATACACAATAATTTGTATTATCTTCTAATTGTTTCATGTTTGGAAGCCTTGCTCCTTTTAGCAAGGTGAACTGTGGTTTAAGGGTCATATTTTATATTTATTGTGGATTTACCACTGCATTGTACAATATATATAGTCGATATTATTACTATTTCTATTGCTTACATTTATCACATATATAATATACATTATATACATTGCTTATATTTACTATTATTTATATATCTATTGCTACTTCAACAAATTATTACAAACTTGCTTAAGGTAACACAAATATATTATGTAGGTTTGAAGTACAACATGGATCTCACTGGACTAAATTAAAGATGTTATCAGGGCTGATTCTTTTGTGAAAACCGTAGGGGAGATCAGTTTGACTTTTCTAGCTCCTAGGGCCATCTGCATTCCCTGGCTCCTGGCCCCTTTTTACCATCTTCAAAGTCAGCAGCAGTGGACCAAGCCTTTCTGATGTCATATCGCTCTGAGTTAGTAGAATTCATGTTATTAGATTGGTTCAGCCAATTAATCCAAAATAATCTCCCACCTCAAGGCCTTTACCCTTAATCACATCTCCAAAGTCCCTTTTGCCATATAAGGTAACATATTCACAGGTTTTGGGGATTAGAGCATGAACATCTGGGAGACATTATTCCACTTACCACAAAACTAATTAATTTATTCATCCAATTCATTTTGTTTTATCCTCAGGGAAAATGAATAGCTAGTCAATAAATTAGATGCAACTGAAAACTACTGAATTACTTTATAGATGTGGGTGAAAGGCATCACTTCTCCTGTCAGTAGTAGTATTTATTTTCTTCATTTAAATATATTCTAGGTCAATTTAAAGTCAACGATAATGATCCCGTTGAGCACTGAAATCCCTTAATGTTAAAAGCACCCATTTCTTCTTCCTACTTGTACTGCCCCTCACGTGACCAATTCTATAGTAAAAGCCTATAATGGCATTCGGTTGGCAGATGTTTTTCATGGGAAAAGTTTCCAAAGTTACCTAAGGCTCTTCTCGAGTCTTCTGCTGACCCTGGTACGTACTATGTGATTGGTTGTCACAGTATTCAAAGGCCTCATGGAGAAGACACGAATATTAACATGTGAAGAGCCCAGGAGAATTTGACCAGGCTGAACCTTGGAGAATTATATTCTGTTTCAATTTTGTCATTCCAGTATATTAATTTTAATCCCGGCTTTATTGCCTATTATCTTTTCACTTAACCTTTCTTTGATTTAGTTTTCTCATCTATAAAATAATTAAATGAGATAATGCAATTATCAGTATTCAGGAAATGTTTTCTTTTTTCCATTTTCTCCCTCATTTTAAAATATTTTTAGTGGAAATGACTAACTTTGACATACCTTATTAATTAGTATATTTCTTACCATTCACTTACTACCTTATAGAAAAACACCCTTTAAGTTTTATGAACGCATCCTTTCTTCCTATCTTCTCATAACTAGTTGTATCAAGGAATGGACATTATATATTATTCATGAAAGCAAACTATTTAGATATTTCCATATATATTACCTTTATAATTTTTTCCTACATTTTATTAAACAGAGACCATGTCTAATTTATCATTTTTTTCTCATATACATCTAATAACTGCTGTGCATACAATAGATATTTGTCAGATGAACACACAGGGCTTCAAGTCACTGCATGTATTTGATTTCCATATTTTTGGTGAATTCAAGTTATAATAGTTTTATTTATAGATGATGAATCTGCCTCATGTATACCTTCCTCAGAAGTAGCTTAAAGAACTTAATATAAAGATTCTCTTCCTACATCTATAAATATCCAGGAATTCAGTGTCAATATTTAGGCAATCTCATTATAAAATATTTATCTTATGGTCTTAATTTAAATTGCCTCTGTTGCTTTTAAAAGAAGAATACAACTAAAAGTACAAATTATTCTCAATTTTTCTTGGTATATTTAGAGTGATATGATTTCTTTCCTTGGAAACAGATTGGTAAGGTACTGGCAGAACAGTGATAAGGTCCAGGCTTATAGGATAGGACCTATCTGGACAGTCCAAGAAGGAGAAGGAGAATGTTTCCTCTGGGCTCATGAACTCATACACATCTACACATCTACTTCCAAAAATTTATTGCCACCATCTCCACTGCAAGGCATTGAGATAAAGACAGTACCACCTTCACTCACTCCACCTTCTATTTCTAACTGCCCTTGATAATTTATTTTCTATTTTTTAATCATTTGTTTTATGTAAGCATACATAATGATAAGGGAAGTAACAGTAGAAATAGAAAATCTGTAAGCTGATTTGCCCTGGTCATTGATCCTCATTTTAATGATCCTGATTTCTAACTTACTTGATCTTCCAGCTATAAATTATTCTCTTTCATTCACAGTATAAATCTACTTGCTCTTATTAAAATGTGGTCAGGAAATAAATCACTCTGCCATTTAAAAAAAGGTTTCATTTTGATTTCAAAGGTACTATGCTTGTGTGAGAACGATGGGTTTTGCTCTAAACATGCTGACTCCATAATGCTTTAGCGGATGATGGAAAGTAGCAAAAGAGGTGAACAAAACCAGTTAACTTATGAGTACCTAATTTTTCCAGCACTTTGTTGAGGACTTAATAATAAATTTATGAATTTAATCAATTCTAGAACTTGTGCCCTTCATCCTTAGTCCTTTCTTTCTCCTTGTTGCATTATACTGTATATTTCAATTTTTAAAAATTACAAAGTAATTGAGGTTTGCTGTATATTGCACTTCAAAAATAGCCAATGGCTATGTTTCAACTTTTCTTTGTTCTCTTGAATGTATTCTCATACCATGTTTCACATTGGATAAGAATTGTGTATTTTATTTCTGTGAAGCCAGGCAATACGGGAGTTTTACTGCATGCTGGTCTTCTGATCATCCCCTGTATGAACAAAACCTTGGATGTCACAGCCACTGGTGCCATGCTGCTCATGCAAGGACTCAGGCATGTGCAAGAAAATTTGGTTTTGGAACCATATCTATCTTATAATTTCCACAGTAAAATAGCCAAGATTCCTCCTAGTTAAAACCCACACATCAAGAAAGTTTTGGTGTGTTCCAAACCTTCTTGGCACTGAGGCATATTGAACAAAGGCTGTGTGGCAAACTTACTCAAGAGCACTGTCACCCTGCATGTGTTCCTTACCATTACGCCAGCACCTGGAATCATGGCTTCTCCTAAAGTCATTTGTTTAAGATTCCAGCATGTTACTCTCCTTCACATATGCTACTCTTCCAGAATATAAAATATCACCAGATTTCCTCATCACAAGCTTGTTTGCCTTTCTGGCTTTCTTTCTGTTTTCTAATACTTTAGCAATAATAACAACTAACTTTTATTGAGCAGTCCCCAAGCATCAAACTCCAAGTTAAGCACTTTATGAGCATGATGATACTGAAGCAGCATCATAACCTTATAATACAGGTTCAATTATCAAACCTGTTTTAGATGAAGAAACAGAGGCTAAGACTCTGTGTTATAAGGAATAATTATGTCACTCAAAATGGAGTTTTTTGATGGTTGGTCTAGTGTGGATATGGAATAACACCATGCAGAGGCATATGAAAGTGAAAGAGACTTATTATACCTACGAGTCCTAGAAGAGGGAGGCACACCACACCATGCCATGCCACAAACAGGGGACCACACAGGAGGAGGGCCATGGGAGTGAACTCAGCAAAGCAGATGGGGAGAAGAGAGACTGGGGATCCGTGGGCAAGTGCCTTTATTGGGAGTCAGGGTGGGGTACGCAAGCAAAGAGGTAAGGGGAATTTCATCAATGTGTTTGAATGTCACTAGGTCAATCAGAGGAAGGCAAGAAGGGGAACTTCTTCAGAGACCAGCCTTATCACACTGGTGTACCTGGTCAACTGGGAGTGGTACCCACAGCCTGTTTATGAGGATGTTGAGGCATCAGGAGAATCTGAAGTTTTAAAAATTTACAATATAGACTCTAACCCAAATGTGTCCAATTCCCAAGTGTCTCCTCAAAACCACTAAACTTTCCTGCTATTGATAAAATCCCTTTGGTCACAGACCTTTACATATATTAAAATATGTGTGTGTGTGTGTGTGTGTATGTATCCTCATTTCCATGCTTTGTATTCAGCTACTTCAGGTTAAATAATTCTAAAATCTTATATTTGTAGCCTTTTAAAAAAATTGAAGTATAGGGTATTTACAATACTATATCAGTTTCAGTGAACAACATTGTGATTCAATATTATTATAGGTTATACTCCACTTAAAGTTATCATAAAATATTGGCTATATTCCCTGTGCTGTACAATATATCCTGTAGCTTGTGTATTTTATATATTATATATAGTGGTTTGTACCTCTTAACTCCCTACCCTTATCTTTCCCCTCCCCCATTCCCTCTCCTCACTGGTAACCACTAGTTTGTACTCTATACCTGTATGTTTCTGTTTTGTTATATTCATTAGTTTGTTTTATTTTTTAGATTTGACATATAAGTGATAACATACAGTGTTTGTCTTTCTTTGTCTGATATTTCACTAAGCATAATACCCTCCAGGTCCATCTTGCTGTCAATGGCAGAATTTCACGTTTTTATGGCCGAGGGATATTCCATTGTATATAAATACCACATCCATTAATTTGTTAATGGACAAACAGGTTGCTTCCATATCTTGGTTACTGTAAATAATGCCGCAATGAACATTGGGGTGCATATATCTTTTAGAATCAGTGTTTTTGTTTTCTCTAGATATATACCCAGGAGTGGCATTGCTGGATCATATGGCAGTTCTATTTTTATTTTTTTGAGGAAGCTCCATACTGTTTTCCATAGTGGCCACACCAATTTGACAGGTGTGATGTGTTATCTCATCGTGGTTTTGATTTGCATTTCTCTGATGATTAGGGATGTTGAGCATATTTTCGTGTGCCTGTTGGCTGTCTGTATTTCTTCTTTGGAAAAATATCTGTTCAGATTTTCTGCCCATTTTTTAATTGAGTTGTTTGGGTTTTTTAATACTGAGTTGTATATATATTTTGCTGTTTATATATTTTGGATATTAACTCCTTATTGGTCATATCCTTTGCAAATATATTCTCCCATTCATAGGTTGTCTTTTCATTTTGTTGATAATTTCCTTTGCTGTGCAAAAGCTTTTAGTTTAATTAAGTCCCATTTGTTTATTTTTGGTTTTGTTTCCTTTGCCATAGGAGACAGACACAAAACAATATTGCTACAATTTAAGTCAAAGAGTGTTCGGCTTGTTTCCTTCTAGGAGTTTTATAGTTTCTGATCTTACATTTAGGTCTTTAATTCAAGTTTATTTTTGTATATGATGTGAGAAAATGTTCTAATTTCATTCTTTTACATGTAGCTGTCCAGTTTTCCTAGCACCACTTACTGAAGAGACTGTCTTTTCTCCATTGTATATTCTTGCCTTCTGTGTCATAAATTAATTGACCATAAGTGAGTGGATTTATTTCTGCATTTCCTATTCTTCTGTTCCATTGATCCATGTGTTTATTTTTGTTTCAATAAAATACTGTTTTGATTACAACAGCTTCGTAGAATAGTCTGAAGTCAAGGAGTTGTGATACTTCCAGGTGTGTCCTTTTTTCTCAAGATTGCTTTGGCTATTCAGTCTTTTGTGGTTCCAAATTAATTTTAGAATTGTTTGTTCTAGTTCTGTTGAAAATGTCATGGGTATTTTGATAAGGATTGCATTAAATCTGTAGATTGCTTTGGGCAGTATGGACACTTTAACATTCTTCTAATTCATGAACTCAGAATACCTTTCTATTTCTTTGTGTCATCTTTGATTTCATTCATCAATGTTTTATAGTTTTCATAGCAGAGATCTTTCACCTCCTTGGTTAAGCTTATCTCTAGGTATTTTATTCTTTTTGATGTGATTTTAAACTGGATTGTTTTCTTGCTTTTTCTTTCTGATAGTTCGTTATTAGTATATAGAAATGCAACATATTTCTGTATACTAATCTTGTATCTTGCAAGTTTACTGACTTCATTTATTAGTTCTAATAGTTTTTTGGTGGAGACTTTAGGGTTTTCTATACTTTCAGTATGAGTAAGCTGAGGGTTTGTCATAAATCACCTTTATTATGTTGAAATATGTTCCATGTATACCAAATTCGACCAGAGTTTTTATCATGAATGAATGTTGAATTTTGTCAAATGCTTTTTCTGTGTCTATTGAGATGATCATGTGATTTGTATTTTTCCTTTTGTTAATGTGGTGTATTACACTGATTGATTTGCAGATATTGAACCATCCATACATCCCTGGAATAAATCCCACTTGACTATGATGTATGATCCTTTTTATATATTGTAGAATTCATTTTGCTAATATTTTGTTGAGGATTTTTGAGGCTATATTCATCAGAGATGTTGTCCTATAGTTTTCTCTTTTTGTAGTGTCTTTGTCTGGTTTTGCCAACAGAGTGATGGTGGCCTCATAGAATGAATTTGAGAGTGTTCTGTCCTCTTCAGAGTTTTTGGAATAGTTTGAGAAGGATAGGCTCTTCTTTGTATGTTTAGTAGAATTCCCCTGTGAAACTATTCAGTCCTGGACTATTGTTTGCTGATAAGTTTGTTTTTTTTATTACTAATTCAATTTCACTACTAGTGATTGGTCTATTCACATTGTGTATTTCTTCCTGATTCAGTCTTGGAAGAATGTATATTTCTCGGAATTTATCACTTTTTTCTAGGTTGTCCAATTTGTTGGCATAGAACTGTTCACAGTATTCTCTTATAATTTTTTTGTGTTCCTTGTGACATGGGTTGTAATTTCTCCTCTTTCATTTCTTATTTTGTTTATTTGGGTCCTCTCTCATTTTTTTTGGTAAGCCTTATCAATTTTCTTTATCTTTTCTTTACCTTTTCCAAAAACCAGCTCTTAATTTCATTGATATTTCCTATTGTTTTTTGGTCTCTATTTTATTTATTTCTCTTCTGATCTTTATTACTTCCTTCCTTCTGCTGAATTTGGGGTTTGTTCCTTCTTTTTCTAATAACTTTAGGTGGTAGGTTAGGTTGTTTGTTGGAGATTTTTCTTGTTTCTTGAGGTATCATTGTAAACTTTCCTCTCAAAACTGCTTTTGCTGAGTTCCATAGATTTTTGAAAGTTGTGTTTTTATTTTCATTGGTCTCAAGGTATTTTCTGATTTCTTCCTTAACTCTTCATTGACCCACTGGTTTTTTTAGTAGCATGTTGTTTAGTCTCCACATGTTTGTGTTTTTGCCATTTTTTTTCCTGTAATTCATTTCTAGTTTCATACTGTTGTGGTCAGAAAAAATACTTTATATAATTTGTATCCTCTTAAATTTGTTGAGATTTGTTTTGTAGCCTAACATGTGATCTATCCTGGAGAATGGTCTATGTGATCTTGAAAAGAATGTGTCTTCTGCTGTTTTTGAAGGGAATGTCTTGTAGATAACTATTAAGTCCAACTAGTCTCATGTGTCATTGAAGACTACTGTTTCCTTGTTGATTTTCTGTGTGGATGATCTTTCCATTGATGTAAGTGGAGTTTTAACATCCCCTACTATTATTGTATTATTGTCAATTTCTCCCCCTTTGTCTGTTAATATTTGCTTAATACGTTTAGGTTCTCCTGTATTGGGTGCATATGTGTTACAGAGAATAATACACTTTTCTTGTATTGATTCCTTTATTATTATCTAATGCCCTTCTTTGTGTTTTGTTATAAACTTTCTTTAATCTATTTTGTCTGATTTGAGTATTGCTGCCCTCTCTTTCTTTTTGTTTCCATTTGTGTGGAATAGCTTTTTCCATCCCCTCGCTTTCAGTTTGTGTCTGTCTTTAGCTCTGATGTGAGTCTCTTGTAAGCAACATATAGATTCATCTTGTTTTTTAATCCAGTCAGCCACCCTATATCTTCTAATTGGAGCATTTAGTCCATTGCATTTAAACTGATTATTGATAGGTATGTAGCTATTACCATTTTTTACTTGTTTTCTGGTTGTTTTGTAGTTCTTATCTGTTATTTTCTTCTTCTTTTGGTTTCTTCCCTTGTGGGGTTTTTTTTGGGTTTTTTTTGGTTTTTTTTTGTGGTACATGGACCTCTCACTGTTGTGGCCTCTCTCGTTGTGAAGCACAGGCTCCGGATGCGCAGGCTCAGCAGCCATGGCTCACGGGCCCAGCCGCTCCGCAGCATGTGGGATCTTCCCGGACCGGGGCACGAACCCGCGTCCCCTGCATCGGCAGGCGGACTCTCAACCACTGCACCACCAGGGAAGCCCTGATGATTTTCTTAATGATATGCTTCTGTTCCTGTTTCTCTAGTTGTGCATCTATTATAGGTTTTTGATTTGTGGTTACCGTGGGTATATACATGCTTACCTATATCTACTAGTTTTAAACTGGTAGTCATTTAAGTTTAAATACATTCTAAAAGATCTACATATTTTTAAACCCCTTCTCCACATTTTGTGTTTTTGATGTCATATTTTACATCTTCAAATTTATCCCTTAACAGTTTATTGTAATTATAGACGATTTTACAGTTTTTTTGCGTTTTAATCTTTGAACTAGCTTATTTAAATGGTTGACCCACAGCCTTTACTAAATAGTCTTTACTAGTGGGATTTTTTTCCTTTCCTATTAATTCTTATCTCTTGTTGTAGCCTTTTCTTTTCCACTTAAGAAAGATCTTTTAACATTCTTTAAGGGTTGGTGTAGCATTAATGAACTCTTTCATTTTTTTGCTTGTCTGAAAATTTCTTTATCTCTCCTTCAACTCTGAATGATAATCTTGCTGAGTAGAATACCCTAGGTTGCAGGTTTTTTCCCCCTTCATCACTTTAAATGTATCACGCCACTCCCTTCTAACCTGCAAATTTTCTGCAGAAAAATCAGCTGATAGCTTTATGGAGGTTCTGTCATATGTGACTCTTTGTTTTTCTCTTGCTGCCTTTAGAATTCTCTCTTTACCTTTTGCCATTTTAATTATGCTATGTCTTTGTGTGGGTCTTTTTGTGTTCATTGTATTTGGGACTGTGTGCTTCCTATACCTGGATATATGTTTCCTTCTTCAGGTTCAAGAAATTTTCAGCAATAATTTCATCAAATACATTTTCTGACCCTTTTCTCTTTCTCTCCTTCTGGGACCGCTATAATGCAAATGTTAGTATGCTTATTGTTGTCCCAGAGGTCCCTTAAACTGTTCTCATTTTTAAATTAGTTTTTCTTTTTGTTGTTCTGATTGGGTGGTCTCCATTATCCTTTCTGATCACTTATGCATTCTTCTGTATCAATTAGTCTGTTCTTAATTCCTTCTAGCATGTTTTTCATTTTAGTTTTTGTGTTCTTCAGCTCTGACTGGTTCTTTTTTTTATATTTTCTATTTCCTTGTTAAAACTCTGTGTTCATCTCTTCTTTTCCATAGTTTATTAAGCATTCTTATTACCAATACTTTGAACTCTATACATGTTACATTAGTTGTTTTTTCAGGGTATTTTTCTTGTTCTTTCATTTGAAACAAATTCCTCTGTACTCTCATTTTGCTTAACTTTCTCAGTCTCTATGAAATTAGAGTAAAACGGTTATCTATCCCAGTCCTGAAAGGGTATCATTGTGTGGGTACATCACTGTACAGTCTACGTGTGCCCAGTGCCTTTGTTAGGAGAGCTGGGTCAGAAGTGAATATGAGTCACATCTCCCCCCAAGGTGTGCTGGCAGCTATCACCTTGAAGGGAGTTGAGGCTGGAGATGAAGGGGCTAGAGCCAGAGCCAGTTGTGAGCTGGGGTTTCTCCTATACTTAGTGACCGACACCATGCTTTGGGGGTGGGGGAAGGTCCCAGGGTGCTAAAGCAGAAACCCTGAGGGTAGGGTCTGAGCTGGTTCTATTGCCTCTAAGTGCACACTATCCCCCCTTCCTGCATTGGCACATTTGCCACAGAAAGGAGCAGCACTGGAACAAGAGGAGCCAGAGTAGGTGCACACTTGAGTGGTCCAGGCACACCAGTCAGAGTTCCAGACCACTCCCAATTCGCTGCCACCAAGAGCACCAGCAATAATCACCCCTGCCCCATTCAGACTAGTGCTGGGTCTGAACCAGTTCTTGTTCTCCACAACTGCACACTCTATTCATCAGTGGCAGTTTTCATCCAAGTGGGTAGTTGTACCACAGAGCAAGAGGTGCCAGAGTGGGCACTTGGCCTGGGTTGGGGCATGCCCTGGGGCAGTTGCTGGAAACCATCCAGAATCTCAGGTGGTCTCAATCTTCCTCTCCTTTGGTTTGGGAGCAAACAAGCTGGTGTGTACACTCTTCATGAGTGGAGTCCAAGTTTCTCATAGCCCCCCTGCCAGTCCCGCTGGTCTTCAAACCAGCCAAGGGGACTTATCTTCCCAGTGTCCAAGCCCAGGGCTGGGACATCCAATATATGGTTTGAACCACTCACTCTTCAGGGAGGATTCTGAGTCTGTGTAACAGGTCCTGACCTGATTGTTTCTCTTTCCTTCTTAGCCAAATCCACGTGGATCGTTCTTACAGTCTTGGTGTATAAGAGTCTTTCTGCCAATCTCCGGTTTGTTTTCAGTGAGAACTACTTCACATGTAGATGCATTTTCGATGTGTTCTTGGGGGGAGGTGAGCTCAGCATCCTCCTACTCCACCATCTTGACCTCCCCAGTTATATCTTTAAATACTGGTTGTTGTCTTACAATATGACATTTGAACAGATTAATCATTGTCACTAGATCTTCCCCAGAAGACAAAAAAAGTCAGATTGAACATGCAGATTTTAGTCAGCTTAAAAGAGTTTTTAATCAAGAGAGAATGAACAGAAAAGTATGCCTTTATTCATGGGAGAAATAAACAGGTTTTCAAATGTAAATGACAAGTATTATTAAAATAGCTCCCTGTGTTTTTATGTCCAGTTTAGAATTTATAAATATGGAACTTAAAATAGACATTTTAACCATTCAGTGTAATTATTTCTCTTTGAAATATACATTCTTGTGAATTATTGCATTCAAACAAAGAGCTCAATTTTAGTCAGATATAATTTTATTACTATCACTGCATCTTACTCCCACTGGCCCCCAAATTAGATCCACTTTTGGTTTTTATTAAAAACACAGAATATTAAATCTCAGAAAAACATCAAGGTCATGAAGTAAATCCCCTCCTTTGAGAAACAAGGAAAGTAAGTACCAATTCCATGATGATAAAGTGTTTACATATGTATATGGCTACTCAGAAAAATTTTCCAGTCTCCTTGAAGCTAAGCTCCTTGTATCTAAGCTGTGTATCCTTGTGACTAAAATCTGTAGAAGGAATGAAAACAGAACTATATTTTGGTAGTTTCCAGAAATCTTCCCAAAGGGACGATTGGAATGTTTCTTTTTTCCTCTTCTTTATATTTTCCTTATTTTGCTGCAGGAGCTTGAAGGTGACCCACTTAGGCCAAAAGAATGATGGTTGTAGCCCAGAAAGAGAATAGAAAGGGAAATAAACTTCACTTAAACCACTGCTATTTTTCTGTCACTCACAGATAAGCCTAATTCCAGCTAGCACACAACTACATTGTCAGGAGATAATCATAAATCCCTTCTTGTACCCTACCACAGTCTACATTTTTACAGACAGGAACATGGAAATAAAAGAGATAAATTTTCCTCAAATACAAGCCAGTAAAATGTATGCCCTTTGGATAGATTAGTGAGTTGTGGGAGTGAAAGTAAATAAGAGTATCTATAGCTTTATACCTGAAGAGTTTTTTTCATTTCTATTTTTAAGAACTTCACTGAGGTATAATTGATGTAAAATCAGTTGAAGAATGTAAAGTGTACAGTTTAATAGGGTTTAATATATATGTACACCAGGGCAGAAACCAGAGTGAGGTGGGTGAAGCACTCATCTTGGGTGCATTATTTAAGAGAGCACAAAAAACACAGTTATTAAGGTAAATAATATTTTTTAAAAATTGAATTGACATGCTATACCTCTAGGCCATCTACCTCCTTTTGTAAATAAAGTTTCATTGGAACCAGAGCTTGGAGTAGAGTGTGCTGAGTGAGATAGGGTCCTGTAAGTGCAGTCAAATCTTGTCTTTACTTAAAATTTTGGTATTTTGTTCATGTTTTTAAAATAATTTGAATGTTTAAAAATATTGCACTGAATATTATTTATCTTGATTACTGAGTGTTTGCCTTCTCCCTTCATCCCCTTCTGACATCTCACCAAGTAAAAGGTGCAATCTAAGGAGAATTTACACTGCCTTAAGAGAAGGCTTATACTGGAAATCAGGATAGCCAGCTTTGTTTCTGACTGACATTAGGGGAAGGTCATTCCACAATGTTGTGCTAAACACTTTCCTGGGATAGCACGCTATTTATCACTAGAAGAAATTGTTTTGTAGTACAATGTGTCAGAAAAAGATTTTACTCTTAAGTTGATGTTTATTAGTAGGACTTAGGCAGAAAACATACTGCAATTTGTACCAAAACACATGTAGTCAAATCATTAGTTAGAATTGCATTTTGGGGTTTTAGAAACTATTAATTTAAAAATATGTTTGTATAAGCAGCATAAAACCATGCTATGTAAGGCAAGTGCAATGTACTCAGGAGATATCTGACTTAAGCTGTATGTGTAAATAGATGTGAATATGTATCAAAATAACACACAGATTTAGAGGGGCTTCCTGACTCAGATTCATGAAGAATCACGTTTCTGAAATTCTTGGACTGTTACTCATTTTCAAAGGGGCATATGTTAGAAAATAAGGAATATTAAGTTTGAATTACAGTTTTACAATAAGTAGCGTATTTGCTTTAAGCATCGTCATCTTGAGAATTAAACATTGATTCAAAGAAACATAGCACCATGTACTCTTCTCTTTCTGGGATAAATAAGAATATGTTGAGAAAACTATAATGATGAGACTGTTCCATTAATGTCTTATTTACGTGAATACAACACATCATTTTAACTTTGTATCTATAACCTGTGTATTGAGCTTCTTATCCATTTGTTCATGTACTTAATTCATTCATTAGTGTTTTTTAAGAATGTTTTCAGTGGTAGTGGGAGTGAATAGTCAGGGATGTCAGTTCCAGGATCTGATCTTTTTTTCACTCTTTTCCTTCTCTTTTTTCCTACCTCTCCACCTTCCCATTTCTATTGTTTGGTAGGGGGAAGCATCCGAAACTGAGAATAGAAAATAGGACAAAGGCACTATAATGGTCTTGATGTTGGCTGCCATCTCATTTATTTTTCCAAGAGTTAATCTCTTGCCAGTAGTCATCACTGAACCTATATTGGTAAGATGTATGTCACATGTGATTCACTACTGTTCTACCTGCTGAACAACGGAGCAATAGAAAAGTGGAAACAAATACTGTTTTACCAGCCAAAATGAATTACCACTCACTGGCAGGTGGGGTGGACTGCTTACACAATCCTATACATGCCCTGAGGATAACCATCCCCAAGGGATCATATTCTCTCAGCTGTAGGTTAGTGACGCAGCAGTCAGAGGGTGGAGAGGTGCCCGGAACAGCACAATTGTCTTGCACTGAGATAACCTTCTCCATTGCACTTAGATATCTAAAAAAAAAAAAGACAAGGAGATATCCCCTCTTTGTTTCCCCACCCCTCCTCCGCTCTACCCTAGACTGAACTGAAGGTCAGTTGTGGTGAAACATCATCCTGGAAACATTCCTTATCTTTTGGCTACCTGTTTTGGGCTCATTGCTTGCTTATCAGATCATGTTTATATATATTACCTGCCTTTTCCTCAGAGTTATTTGCATTTCCGGAAGAGGGTTCTATCCAAGCAGTCCTCATTCATTGAAGATTGAAATGAGTGCTCATTACCGTTTGGTAGGTACTGGAGGACTCATGGATCTCTACAAAGGTAGTGGCCCTGACAAGGCAAGACAATATGAATACTTCCAGAAATGCCCCTCCTTGTAGGGAAAGAATATCTGAAATTTTGGAAGGGAGAGACATAGTAACTGTCTTGCACTTATGAGATAATGGAAGCAAAGTTAACATACAAAATTAATAGTCTCCAATTACGCAAACAATGAGACAGTGTAATGGAAAAGAAAACCACACTTACATGGCTATAACATGAGGTAAATTACTTAAGAATAAACAAGAAATATGCAAAACCTATATGAGGAAAAGTTTAAAACTCATGAAAAACCACAAAAGTAGGCTTCATCAAATGAAAAGTCATCTGTTGTTCTAATTCAACATTATAAAGTTGTCATGCATGACGTTATCTTTTTTAGATAATTTATAAATTTAATGTGATCTTATTTAAAATACCACCAAGTTATTTTTTTCCTGGAGTAGACAAGTTGACTCTAAAGTTTATATTGAATAATCAAAGTATAATATTTGCTTATAAAATCTTGAAGCAGAAGATTAATTGCAAGTGATTAGTTTAATAGTTATTAAAATGTGCTCCAAAGCTTCCATACTTAAAATAGTGTGATGCTGAGAAAAAATCAGATGCTTATTGAAGAAGAAGTACAGAAATTAAAAAGATATAAGATTGAAAATATCAGAAGGAAGCATAATTATCTGCCGTTCATTATGGGATTGTTAAAGACTTTAGCAGAACACCAGCAGTTAATACCACTAGTAGAAAAGGCAAAAGAAAAACAGAATGCAAAGAAAGCACAGGAAACCAAATGAAGAAGATGCTTTGGGATGTGTACACATTTCTGCTTCTGCACTTATTTTCAAGGAAACCATTAAGTATAAAGAACTTTGAGCAACATCCTAATCGACTCAGCGCACGTTTGGCAATAGTCCCAGTCTGTCTTGTCTTCAGTACATGGATTCATAACCTCTCCCTGCCTGCATCATGTGCATGTGGTGCATATTAAATAAAAGTGGTGTTCAGAGTGCTTGCCCAAATCCCATTATATGACATTGGATCTGAGAACTCCTGTTGGTTCTCTGGATAGATAACTACCGTAATGAACCATAATGAACTACCGTAATGAAAACGGACAAATGATATTCTCTACCTGTAATTGTTATAATTAATCTTCCAATCTTCCAGCTTTGTTAAATGCTTAAAATTGATAAATGTCAGATCTTGATTAAAAATAATAATAAAAAATAAATAGTGTGATGCTGACACTTTAACAGAAGATTAAAAGGAAAGAATAGCAAAGTCAGAAATAGACCCATGGGCTTCCCTGGTGGCACAGTGGTTGAGAGTCCGCCTGCTGATGCAGGGGACACGGGTTCGTGCCCCGGTCCGGGAAGATCCCACATGCCGCGGAGCAGCTGGGCCCGTGAGCCATGGCCGCTGAGCCTGCGCATCCGGAGCCTGTGCTCCACAACGGGAGAGGCCACAGCAGTGACAGGCCCGTGTACCGCAAAAAAAAAAAAAGAAATAGACCCACATCCACATGGAAATTTAATATATGATAAATGTGGAATGTCTAGGCAATCTCAAAAGAGGTCAAATTTTAATAAAAGATGTTGGGACAAACAACAGTGGAAAAAATTAAACTTGAAACTGTACTTCACAACACTGAAAAAATGAACTCCAAATAAATCACAAAATTAAATATTAAAAAAAACTACAGAAGAACTAGAAATAAAACATGCAAATTCCTTTATATTCTGGATATAGGGAATGTCTGTCTAACTATTATCTAAAATCAGAACCAAAAAAAGAAAGATAGATAAGATGGGTAAATTCAATTACCTCTAAGACACACTTCTGCATGCCCCACCCCCAAAACTCCAAACAAAAACTACAACAAATAAATTCAAAAGACAAATGATAAACTGGGAGGAAATACATGCAATATATATAATAAAGAACTGATAATGTTAACAAATAAACTTTAAAAAACTGATGCTAAAAAGGCTAAATAAAAACACTAGAAAAGGGCGCATAAGACTCATAAGAGACAGTTCAGAGAAATACAAAAGAATATGTGTAAATAAATATCCAGAAGTAAAGGGAGGACCTGAAATAGATTTAAAGAAATAATGGCCAAAATTTTCCTGAACTTAATAAAAATTATAAACCCACAGATCCAAGAAACACCAATAATAAAGCCCAAGCAGGATAAACACAGAGAAAACCACACCAAAGCCCATCATGCAAAACTAGAAGGAGAAAAAAATGAAAGCAGCCAGGGGGTGGAGTGGGGGAAGGAGCACATTACACACAGTTAACACCTGAATGTGTCCTCTCTTCAAATTCATATGTTATAGTTCTTACCCCTAGTACTATGCTGTGAATAGAATATGACTGTGTTAGATGTTAGAATATGACTGTGTTAGATGTTAGATGAGGTCATATAGGTGGGACCTAACGCTGTCTGATTGGTGTCTTTACAAGAAGAGGAAATTTGGACTCAAAGACACAAGAGGCATGCCCAAAGAGGAAAGACCATACAAGGACACAGTGAGAAGGTGGCTATCTACAAGCCAAGAGAGAGGCCTCCGAAGAAACCAACCTGCCTACACCTTGATCTTGGATGTCTAATTGCCAGAACTGTGAAAAATAAATTACTTTTGTTTAAGGCACCCAGTCTGTTGTATTTTGTTATGGCAGCGCTAGCAAACTAGTACACACATGGACAGAGAAACAAAGAATGACCCCAGATCAGCTCTTCATATCTATAAAGTATAGAAAGGCACATCTCAGGGGCTGTGTTGCTATTAATGTAGGGCATTATGAGAGCACAGAAAGAAATGGAAATAAGTTATTGGTGGACCTTCTATACCATATTAAAGATCTTTTAATCTTGTAACTCTTGCCCAGCACTTTCCAAATTATGATCCTAAGAACTCAGTTCTATAGGATGCCAATAACTTTTCTCTTGAAAATAGGAAGAGTTTTAGAAAACATTATAATCACTATAAACCAAATACTTTTGTTGTTGTTGTTTCTTCCATTGTTTCTATTTATTTTTTATTGAAATATAGTTGACATACAATATTATGTTAGTTTCAGGTGTAGTGATTTGACATTTGCATACATTATGAAATGATCACCACGATAAGTCTAGTAACCATCTGTCCCCATACAAAGTTATTACAATATTATTGACCATATTTTTTTATGCTATACATTACATACCCATGGCTTATTTATTTTATACCTGGAGGTTTATATCTGCTAATCCCCTTCACCTTTTTCTCCCACCCTCACTCCCTTCCCCTGTGGCAACCACCCATCTCTTCTCTGTATCTATGGTTCTGTTTTTGTTTGGGTAAACCAAATACTTTTCTTGTTTCAGGGAAAATGTATCCACCAAATAGCGTAAGTAATGTGCAATTAATTTTCACCAAATGACCTAAAACAAACAATTGAATTAATCTATTTTGGACCTTACATGTTCACTGATAATATGTGAAAACTGCTGGAAGGAAATATATCTTCCTCCAAAACATGTTTGAATTATGCTGATCTAATCAAAAGATAGAATGACCACAAATTAAACACTTGAAATATTCTTAGTAATTCTTGACTGATTGTGTGTAAATGTTTTGCTTAATTGTGACCAGGAGTATGAAGTATGGGGGAGACAAGAACAACATTTCTGCTTTAATTAGATCTCCATGTATAATTAAATAGGCTTTGAGCTACATTTTAGGACAAGGGAAAACCGACTCTAGGATGATCTTCTACTTCCAGTCTGGACTTTTACAACAAATTAAGGTTTTGCTGGAAAATATTTTACTGATAATCTCACAAAAGCCTATCATGACTAAATTCACAATGATGGTGGTTTTATGGTAAATGAAGAAGTAGAATGCATATAACAACTTCTTTTCGAATCAAACCCAACTGCCTGCTAGACAGTATTCTAGTATACCTTCATTATGACTAGGAATAGCCAGCTGCATTTCCATTTTCATAAATCATTATTTGATGAACTATTTCTTAAGATCTGTGGTAATTCTAAATTCTGTGGATTTAGCTCTTTTTGTGTCTGTTTCCCAATCCTTTTAAGATTAAAGTGCTTCAAATTTACTGTGGTTTTAATGACTCAGAATACTCCCACCTGCCGCAGAATATCATTTGTTTGTTCAAAGTGACCTTTGTTTTCTTGGGAAAGAATACTATACAGATGACATGGTTTTTCTAGGTTTCCACAGCTGCTTATGAGAGCCCGTTGTCAAAGAAAAAAAAATCAGACTGATGTATTTACTTTTTAAAGCAGAAAAAATGTAAATAGCTTTATATGAGTTTTAGTTTCATAACAGTTATACTCTTCATCTCAATTATTCAAATATGAATAAAAGTGAATTCCTTCAAGATTGGTACAAAGCTAAATGCTTGATTGAATAAACAGACTTATGAACAGACTTCTTAGGAAAATAAATGGGGGGTGAAAGGGAGTTGAAACAAATGAAAAAATCCCCGTAGAATCATAGAATGTTAGAGCTTGCAGTTCCCTTAGAAACTTAGTTTTCAGATAAATAAACTGATAACTAGATAGGTTAAGTGATTTGCCCAAGATTATACAAGTAGGAGATTCTATGGCATTGTCTTGGAGTTGAAACAATTTGAGTGCCAAATAAACAATTACTCAACCTGTTCCACTTGAAGTGTATTTCAACATTTAGGAGGTTGAGTGTTTGTTATTAACATTTCCTATAGCTTGTTCCCTAAGTGTGGGAAGTCTCTGCTATGCCACTACCTGACTTAACAAGATCAGCTATTTACAAACTGTCGGCCTAGCCAGGACTTATTCTCTCCATGAAACAAACCACTGTTTTCAGAAGTCTCCTCCCAATCGCCCTTGGCATTTTCCTTCTTACTTCATTCTCTTCTCCAGGCTCCACAATTTACTACCTGTTAATTCATCTCTGTGGTCCTCAGTTTCCTCACTTGGAAAATGTGAAGTGTAATAATAGGACATCCCCCACAGGGTTGTTCTTAAAATGAACCATGATCATGTATGTAAAGCATTTGGCATGGTGCCTGGAGCAACATCAGTTCTCAAAATTCTAGGAGTGATTTTATTTAAAAAGCAACTTAATTCTGTTAAGAATTCCTCATTTTTATTTTTTCTTGTTCTACTTTTACATCTGAGGGGAAAAAGAAATACTGTATCTGGCAATAAAGCATGCAGAATCTTGTCATTTTGCTTTATTATGACGGTGTATTCCTGTCTTCAACTATCTGATTACTTAAATGGAAGTGAATGGAAGGGCAGAAAAGAGAGAAAAAATAATTTTTTGTGACTGTTGTGTTTGTTTTTTTCCTGTTAATAGCATTGAAAACAATAACTGGTTAGAGTTACCTGTCTTATTCAAAATATGACTCTTTTCCACTAAATATTTGTTTATTTATCACAGATGCACTATTAGTGCATGTGTAAAAATCTAGTTACAGTGGTGATGTCTGTTTTTGCTCTTCCCTGTAACCTCATTTCTTTATAAATTTATCACATAACATTTTCGTAAATTTAAAATTCTAGCTATTTGACAAAATAATTATTCCAAATAATGAGATAAAAATTTATATAACTCCAAGGTAAAAGTCATTAGAACTTTTAAATTTTATGACTTATCCTATAAGTGATTCTCATTCTCTTGATTTCAGCCACTGTACTTGGATTTGGAACTAGGGAAGAAAAAAAGATGTGACCAATTCAAAGTTGCATTTATTAATCTTGAACGACAGTACAAAGTCTGGCACTTGGTTGGATCAAAACTAGAAGAACCATTACAGCCTATTCATTGTTATCATTTATATAAAAAAATTGTCAACCACTTTAGGAGACTATTCCCTACCCTCTGCCCCCCTTCATTGGGAATTTCCCACACCAGCAGTGCCTGATGTACTGTAGAGTCCAATCAGCTTTGTGAATAGCGCGTGACCAGGAAGGATGAGAATCCAAGAATAACAAGGCAGTGAACGACCAGTGATCAATCAGAATTTTCCATTCCAATTTGAAACAAGGCACCCAGAAAACATGATTCAGAGCCACAACGGCCATGGTAAGTCATGTGAATTTTTGTGAATAATTCTAGGCCAGTTTGGAGCAAGAAGTAGGAGACATGACAAGAAAGGAGCAATGAGAAATAATGTGACTCCACAGAGATGGAAAGAGTGGCTCCCTCAGGCCCTGACAACTTCACAATGCATGACTCACTTCCACAAATCTCCTTGTGCTTTTCCCCCATACCCCTTCAGTAAATTTCCTCTTTGCTGTGGTTTGAATGTTTGTGCCTCCCAGTCCCTCCCAAATCAATATGTTGAAATCCTAACCCCACAAGGTGATAGTATTAGGAGGCAGAGCCTTTGGGAGGTAATTAGGTCACGAGGGCAGAGCCCCCCTGAATGGGATTAGTGCCCTTATAAAAGAGGTTCCAGAGAGATCCCTCTTCCCCTTCTGCCATGTGAGGATACAACAAGAAGTCTGACACTCAGAAGAGGGCCCTCACTGTGCTGGCACTCTGATCTTGGACTTCCATCCTCTAGAATTATTGAGAAATAAATTTCTGTTGTTTATAAGCCACTAGGTTATGGTATTTTGTTATAGAAGCCCAAGTGGATCAGGACACTGCTTATTTGAATGGATTTCTCTTTCTTGCCATCAAAGAAGCTTCAGTACTACTCTTGGTGATGCACTTTGCAAAGTGATCTAATGGAGCCTGTGAAGGCAGGGTCATTTCAAAAAGACACTCTGGGTCTATGTTGTTGGCACAGCGATTCAAATGTCCTGCTCAGTGGCTTAATTCACATAGTTTAGTTGTTTGAATATCAGCAAAATTTGATGATACTTTCTCAGGGATTAACTCTTGGAGTTAATAGTCTCAAGATTTGTCTGAAAATATTACCAATAAGTCACTGAAGAGACTTTCATAATATGACAAAGTGGCCCAAATGAGAGTAATTTCTTATCTCCAGTTGGCTTTGGTATTAAATACAAAAGGCTAATTCTAAAAGCATGTACTTAGGTCACACTCTCTTTTAAACTGATTACAATGCCAAATCAGAGACATAAATATTTAATAAAATTTGAAATATATTTCTTTTTTTTTTTTTTTTTTTTTGGAGGTACGCGGGCCTCTCACTGTTGTGGCCTCTCCCATTGCGGAGCACAGGCTCCGGATGCGCAGGCTCAGCGGCCATGGCTCACGGGCCCAGCTGCTCCGCGGCATGTGGGATCTTCCCAGACCGGGGCACAAACCTGTGTCCCCTGCATTGGCAGGCGGACTCTCAACCACTGCGCCACCAGGGAAGCCCTCTTTTTTTTTTTAAATTAATTAATTTATTTATTTTTGGCTGTGTTGGGTCTTTGTTTCTGTGCCAGGTCTTTCTCTAGTTGCAGCGAGCAGGGGCCACTCTTCATCGCGGTGCGCGGGCCTCTCACTATCGCGGCCTCTCGTTGCGGAGCACAGGCTCCAGAAGCGCAGGCTCAGTAGTTGTGGCTTACGGGCCCAGTTGCTCCGCGGCATGTGGGATCTTCCCAGACCAGGGCTCGAACCCGTGTCCCCTGCATTGGCAGGCAGATTCTCAACCACTGTGCCACCAGGGAAGCCCTATATTTCTTCTTAATGCTGAATTTAATACAAGCATCATATCTTTCTCTTCTGGAATCTCCACATTGCCTATAGAGTAAAATCTAGATAGCATGGCACAGGTACCATAAATGCAGCATTAATATGCCTTTTCAGACTCAGCATTCTCACACTGGTCACTCTCTAAGCTACAGTCACAAAGAAGCACTTGCTACTTGCACAAAACACCATGCTTGTGATTTGAACATTCTAATACTATCAAACTAACATCCAAGCAAATCCCATTTCCTACCTCTCAACCTCAAATCTGGAGCTATACAGAGATCAGCATTTGGGAGTGAAATATTCTGTAAGGAGATCAAAGACTTTAGGGAAATAAAACAGCTGGTTTTTGTGGTTTGCAAGAAGAGAGATTCACTTGGGCAGCAGAGCAGGGTTACTTGGGACCTTGAAGAGAGAGAAGGGATCACAAGTTGAGCAGATATAAATATTAACCCAATATTTATTTTCTTGATTTTCTTTAGGGACACTGGAGACAAAGAGAAGGAAAGGTTCTTGCTAATGACTGACAAAACTTACCATAAAACACTTTTAAAAAAAACTTTTTTCTTAAGCCAGTTTGTTTGGTACACAGAAACCTCTAACAAAGATTAAGGGTAGAAGGATTTTTTGCATCAGGATTGTTAATTCCTGGAATTGATATGTGGCATGAGACTGGAAGTCTCAGAGTCTATAGCGTTTTATTTTATTTTCAATGTTTATATGTGGGTTTCTTTTTCATTTTCATGTCTTTTCTCCTCTCTTCCATTTCTGAAGGACAAGAGAATGATTCCATTCTTTGTTGAATGTCAGGTCTCACTATAGCTAGATATAAGGAGGGAAAAAGAACTTTACGATGCATAAAAAGAGGAGAGGCAATGTTTGAGGACTAACATAAGATAGAGGTCGTTGCTTCAAATTTAGCTTCTAACATTATGGGCAATTGAGAAATGCCAAGAGCTGAGCAAAGGGTTTTGGCAACCATGAGATTTGGGAACAAAGTCCATGGCAGAGGCCATGTTAATTCTCATTGGGCCTCTGGCGGTAGAGATTATGAAGTTTCAACAGCAAAAGCACAGGGTTTTGGATTCTACATGGTGAAAACATATAGCAGTAAATTAATTATTTAACAGAATTTCCTCTTAAATGAGTTATTAATTTTTTTTAATATAATAGTGTTTATTTATTTTTACTTGTTGACAGTTTGCTTTATTTATTTATTTATGGCTGTGTTGGGACTTCGTTTCTGTGCCAGGGCTTTCTCTAGTTGTGGCGAGCGGGGGCCACTCTTCATCGCGGTGCGCGGGCCTCTCACTATCACGGCCTCTCTTGTTGCGGAGCACAGGCTCCAGATGCGCAGGCTCAGTAATTGTGGCTCATGGGCCCAGTTGCTCCGTGGCATGTGGGATCGTCCCAGACCAGGGCTCGAACCCGTGTCCCCTGCATTGGCAGGCAGATTCTCAACCACTGCACCATCAGGGAAGCCCTGTTATTAATTTTTAACAACTAATATTCACAGATTGATACCCTGGATAATGTTAAACTGAGAAGATTTTATCTTTTCTCCATCCCCCATTTTGCCAGAAAACATCACATCTCTGCTCTGATCTTTGATGAGCATGTGATATGTCAGTAAAATGAGGCAAAATCTTAAGATTTTTATTTCTATAACTCTTCGGAAGAACAGATGTCTTTCTGCTGGAAATACTGCCTTGAAGAATTTTGTAAAGTTGAAGCTGCTGAGGGCCACCATGGTGAACATCCTGCCTGTGAATTGTTGACTTAAAACAAATAGACTGCCAGATATTTCACCAGCAAAGATGGATTTATTTGGGATCATCAAAGAATTGCAATTCATGGTGTGCAGCCATGGGGAGCCATGTGTGAGTGCCCAGGCAAGGGAAGGAGAATGCTTTTATACAGGGAAAAAGGAAGTTTAGAGGACTAAAGTCAACAAAGAGTCCTTGGTTTTTCATTGGTTGAGCCCTTGCCAGGAAAGAAGAGGAGTCTTTCTTCTTCCTTTTGGGCTCTGCTATCCTCCCAGGTTGTGAGAGCTTCCCCTACTGCTCTCCCAACTCTAATTGTCACCAGCGATTATCAGGCTGAGTTGGGATGCTCTTCCAACTCAACCACTGTGTCACCAGCGAAGCCCCCCAAATGCATGTTTTTTAAGAAGTTTTTTTTTTTTAATTTCATTGTCTAATGCTTAGAGAGAAAACTCTCAGTGGGTCAGAGAGAACAGCTCATATATAACAGGCCAGAGATATACTAATGCTAGCTGGAAAAGCAAACCAGATGATTACAGCCTTTGAGGTTTGGACTTCTTGAATCTGCATGTAGAACCTGAATTTCAAACCATTTAAAAAAAAACAAAAACCATT
The DNA here is from genome assembly GCF_963455315.2 of Globicephala melas. Classification (NCBI taxonomy): domain Eukaryota; kingdom Metazoa; phylum Chordata; class Mammalia; order Artiodactyla; family Delphinidae; genus Globicephala; species Globicephala melas. Next base: position 26,091,914 of record NC_083318.1, on the reverse strand, counting down.
TAGATTGTATATAGTTAATCAAAGATAATGTTGTCCTGAAAAACAAAATGTACTTAGTACATTACTGAGACTAATGGCATAAAGTTGGTGCCCGTTAGTCAAAGACCACCAAGAATACATCTGTAGTCAAATAAACTTTTTTATTGATATCTGTCGCAGCACAGAAGACCTTGTACCATGGGAACCATGGGGTTCCTCAGTAAGAAGTGGTAGAAGGAAATTGTTATAGGATTTGGGCTTGTGGCAGGTGATTTGGGGGAGGGTTCAAGGAAGCTGTTAGAAAGAAAGAGTAATTCTATGATTGGATATCTTATCTTAGAAGCCAGAAGAGTGAGGCTAAAGCTATAATTCGTTTAACATTTTAAAAGTTACAGTCACTCATGTCAGCTGGGAGAGAGAAGTATTTGCTCATTTTGGAGTTTTCATAGTGACTTAATGTGTATCTGTGTTCAAACATGATTATGAACTGGTTTTTGTCTCACTTCATCATGGTCACAGAGTGGCCTTCTCTGATGTTGGTTGTCTGTGGAATTATGTTTAACAGAAGAGCATGGCCTCAATGTGAGCACTAGTCTAGCTCTGGGTACCCTTTGTCTTAGTCAGCTCTGGCTGTTATAGCAAAATCCCATAAACTGGTGGCCTGTAAACAAGATAAGAGGCTCAATCTCTATAGCCTAATTACCTCTCACTTCCAAATGCTATCATATTGGGATTAGGGCTTCAACCTATGAATTTTGGAGGTACACATTCCGTCCATTGTACCTTCCTTCAAAGGATGAAGTATAACAAGAATAGAAATAGCAACAATTACCACTTCCTTTTAAGAAAAATATTGGACTTAGCTGTTTCTTCAGCTAAATGTATGGGAAAATAAATGTTTTGCTTCAGAGTGGGAAAAGAGCTACCATGATTTCAAGTTAACCAAGTATTCAGCAGCCCTTTCCTTTAGAAAGCAGAATTCCTCCAGTTTTGAACAAATACCCTTACACTCACCCTTTTCTATTCTTTAAACCAGGCAGTGTTCACAAGCAGTAAGACCACTGTCTTAGGAAAATAATAGGTAACAGAGCTCTTCTGCAAATTGTAAAATATTCTGTCTCATTAAAGAAGTGTGAACTCAGCAATGTGATATACTGATACTCCAAAATCTTAGTGGAACTTAATTTTTTGCAGTTTATTTCTTAAATATTAATTTTTTGCAGTTTATTTCTTAAATAACTTTTCCATTTATGTATGGGAAAATTGGAAAACTTCAATAATGAAATCAGTTTCACCATGTACAATATGATTTACAGTGCTTTCTGCTCTTTGTACTAGTTGAAGACAAGCTCACGAATCAGTGTAGATCAAGGTTTTTTAATTTAGTTTTAGGATCAAGTTTTTGTGTCAAAATTCCATTTATCAGGCTGATACTTGGAAAATGTTCTAAAAACATTTATTTCAGTCTTTAAGATCTTTAGCTGGAAATTGAAGAATAATAAAAAATAAAATAGTATTTTCCTGTATTTGGTTGAGCTGAATAATAAACTGTTCTTTGTTACTTAAGACTAATTTTTAAGATTTCCTCTACCACAACTCCTTTATTTTAACAGCTTTTAGTCAAGGTCCCATTCAGATTGCTCAAATCCATCATAATATACCAGAATATATTGTTCTTCTATTGAAAATTTATTTAGACATCCTTCTGGGATTTTAGTCCTTCAATATAAAAAACAATCACGTGAATGAAATATTCTTTGCATTATATACGAAAGTAATATACAGGTTCCTTAAACAATTGTTTATTCAGTAATAGGATCTAGAAAACTGTCTGCTATCATGTAATCATTTCAATGTGTTAAATTTTTTCTTTTGATTATAGTTAAGCTCTTTGCATGGGTAGCATGTAGAATGATATCTGACTCATGGTAACCTGCTGAACTCAGTGTCCAGATTCTGCAGGTGTGGAAAAATATATAATTCTTATAAGACAAATGAGCCCCTCGGGTTCCTAGAGAGTCTGTGCTTTGTCTAAAACAATTCATTTCTTTTATGTTTGGTCTAATTTTTCATTTGATTACTTTATGGGTTTTTTCTTTTCCCAGTAGGAGCGTTACTTAGTAAAGTTCTTAAGTTGCCTGAGGGGAGAGATTGTATCTAATACCTGCTAGTTTGCTAGAGGTCTAAGAACAAAACTAGTCACTGGTAAATCCTCAAAATATATTCCTTGACTTACTGAAAGGTAGTCTGGGCTATTGTTTGAATTATATTTCTATTTCTACCCTTGTGTTCAACAAATTCAGATGACTGTATGAGAAATTCTGCTTTACTGAGCTTCAAATATTTGAGAGTGATTTTATCTCCTCATTCTCTTCATGATTAACTGTGAAAAAGTTTGAATTTGGATCCTTTTCAGTCCTTCCTTAGGACCACAGTAGAGGGCTATTATTTTGATCACTTTGCAGCTGCAATTATAAAGATATGCTGAGCTACTAGAATCACAGATAACACAATTAAAAATATTTTAAGAACGCTAAAATTCATCATAATTTACAGGTAAAACAATAGACCCAAGGAGAAGATAGACCCATTTCTATTAGGTTTAAGAATAGGATTTAAAATATGATCTAATTCTCTCAGATAAATTATGCTGTTTATTGATATAAAGATCTTCATTACTGATGACCCATTCTCCTTGAGTATGCAAAAAGCACTATCCCTAGGGATTACTTGAAATAATCAAGGTTTTTTCATTGTTAACGAAAGATATTATTGATACTATAGATACACTAATATTAACATTACATTTTTAATAATACAAAGCATGTATCACAAGGGCATAGTTTCTCATAAGTAGTATTACTAGAGGCCAAAATGATAGAGGAAGCAGAGATATGCATACCAGTATATAATATAAGGGACTTAAATATTAAAATATAGACTTTACTAATGAAAAAATCAAATGTATCAGAAAATATGTACAGAATATCAGAGAGAGAGTGAAATATTCAAAATTACCAATATAGGAAAGGATATATAAAGGATAAATAGAAGAGATTAAGGGGATGGCCTGGCAGGGCTCTGTAGGTTACCTCTTCACTAGGGCAGAACAGACATTAATAAAGGATGTTCTATGCTTATCAGCTACTTGAAGTAGACTTCTGTTAGCTGCAGGCCAGCCAGTTCCTGATTTACGTGTCTGGTATAATGGGAAGCTGGTTCCCTGCTTACACACTTCCCTATACCTAGGACTACTTAACCTTCACCTATAGGCTCAGCTCTAACACAGTCTATTGGATGACTTTGGCCCAAGGCAAAAAATATTACAAAGATCCATGGATTCATAGCATGACAGTTCAGCATCAATTGGCTGTATTGCTCTGTTGCTGGAACCCTGCTCATCTTGCATCCTAATTCTGTTCAGTATATCTCTTTGCCCTGTTCTTTGTGGCTCGGCTTAGTCTTGTAACCTGTGTCTACTGATTGGTTTTCGTCTTATTCTTCATGAAATAAGCTTTCAGTAAACCCAACACATACTATTTAAACAGTAAGGACAATTTATTTGTTCCCATTACTGGAAGATTCAGGATAATTTGAGTTTCAGGGATTGTTTGATTCAGCAGCTCAAGATTATTATCAGAGACCTAATTGCCTTTCCATTTCTATTCTTTCTTGCATCAGCTTAATTCTAAGGCAAATAATTTAATTCACTGTTGCAACAGGTAAGACCCGAATTCTTAGAGACTACACAATAAAGATTAATTTCCTGCTCACATCATCATCTAATGTGAATGTTTCTGATTGAGCAGCCTTCTACGTTGTCATTGAGGGACCAAGGTTCCTCCCAATGTGTGGTTCCACTCTCTTCTGAGTCCTCAGAGGTCTCTACAATCAGGCGAAGAGAGCACGGGGGAGGATACCTACATCTTATCACTTTGCTGAGAAGTGACACAAACACTTCAGGTTACATTGCAGTCACCAGAATTTAGTCACATGGATATGTGATATCCCTAAAGGCAGAGGGTATGGAAATCATCTTATAGCCTCAAGAAGGAACAGGAAACAGGTTTTGGTGATCACATAGCATTCTCTGCTGTAGCTGACTTCTCAACAGAAAGGAAAAATGGCTGTAGCACTTCTAGGATTCACATCCCACACCACATCATCCCAAACTGTAGAGTGGACTGGTTTCTGGTAACAAATCAAATGAGAATGAGAAAACCTCTTTCCCTAAATCTCCAGCAAGCCTTCACTTGCCTCTTATTAGCACAGAAAGTCTTAAGTGAATTACTGAGCCAGACCCTTACGCTGGGCCAGGAAAATACCACGTATTTGCTTCATAGTCACCCTAACGACGTAAAAATAAATGAGACCACTTTTAACCCAGTCAACCCTTCTCCTGGAGCTAGGAGTGAGTTACCGTCACCTGAAGGACATGGACTTCATGCAGAATGGTACATTCTTATATTATATTATTGGTAGCAAAGGGAAAGGAAGAATCTATATTGTTGTGTCCCCTTACGATGCATAAGTCTTTGTCTCTCTCTGAGATGGATTTGCCCACCCTCGTGCATATACAGTCCTCATGGGACTTTAAATCAATCCCCAAGTTTCTAGTGTAAATGACTACTGTGTCCAAACTTCAGCGTGCCATCTACTTTAAAATCTTTCAATGCTATGCTCTACTGCCTGGGAAAATGTCTGCCTGATTTCTACCAAAAGCGTCTTCACCCCTCTAACTCTGCAAAGCCAGTTTGTTGACTGTCTTGATAGATAGACCTTTTCTGGCTTTAATCCTTGTTATCAGATCACAATCTGGTCTATCAGATCACAATCTAGACTCCAGTACTGACATTCCGAGGAAGTCGGGATGAAGATTGCTATCCTTGTCTCATGATTTAAATAACTGAGATGTGATAATCTCCAATTTTGATGGGGAAGAAGTAGGGAACAAGAAGAAAGAAAGTAGGAAGAGGACCTGAGGGACAGCTATGTAATAACTGTACTTGCAATTATTTTTGAGCTCTTACAGATGGTGGGCCAGACAGCTACATAAAGTCTTACTTTATTAAATTTTCATAGCAGCCCTATGTGATAGATACTCTGCATTTGCTATTTTACAGATGAGGAAATGGAAGCTTGGAGTGGCTAAATGTCTTCCCCAATGATGTACATTTCAACATACGTAGGCCATGAGTGATGAGGCCAACATATAAACCCAGACTGTATGCCTATGACAAAAGACAAAAAAAAAAAAGGTAAATTGGGACTCTAAAAGTAAAATGTGCCAATTTCTCAGTTTTGTCTAAAACTGAACCCTTTTACATTTATTAAATCAAAATTCTGTTTATTCATTTACTATTTTGAGATACTTAATATTGCAAGGCACTGTGCTAAGATGTGTGAGTGGATGAAAGGATGAATTATTACATGAGGTGGCCTTAAGGAACCTCTTATATAGGAAAAAATATATCAAATGTGATATTAATATATTTAAAACACAGTAAATTCTATAGATAAAATACATTAGATATTAAATATGTAAATATATTAAAATATAAAAATATCAATGTCAACGTCAGAGATTGGTGGCCCACTTACAATGACTAAAGAGTAAATAAGAGGTGTGGAAACAGAGCATTGGGCATAAGCTGCTTTTCTAAGAATCTTTGAAGAGAATAGACCTGGTGTGGCTTAGGGTCAAAGAAGAGTTATTACATCATTTTATTTTAGAATTTAAGAAAATTGAATAAATATAAGTTCAGATGAAAGAGCAAGGAAAAGGAGAGCCTGAAAATTAAACAGAAAAGGAGGGAAAAAATTCAGTCACTTTTGTTCCATAGATGTATATAGACTTTTTTTTTTCCACATACACACACTGTATTTTATTTTTACGAGAGATAAATAAACTGACACCAAGCATTGTAAATGGATGACCACAATGTATATAGACTTTTAATGGCCTACAGTCATTGGTTTCTAAACAGTACCTTCTTCCCTGTGTTTTTCTTTGGCTGTTTATTTTAATCTCCTTTGGATGCCAGGCTCAGAGAGTTGGGTGACTTAAACTCCTCAGTTCATGCTACAGCATCATGACCAGTGGTTCTGTGCAATATCCTGCTCTTACTTCAGTTACTTACATTTTTGTTTCCTCTTATGTCCCCACTCCCAAGTCCCTCCTCTCCAGTACTCCAAAGGCAACCATTTAAATCAATTTAATGTGTTTACTTTTGTTTCATTCTGTTGGTGCAAAATTTATGTATATTTTGAAATTATGTAAATGGCGTTGTTTTACATATTTCACTTTTTCTTTTGCTGTCTTTATCTCTTATTTTCCCCTCAGCACCATAACTTTAAAGTTAGTCACACGTGTTGCTATGTGTTCTCCGTTGGTTCTGTCTCCTACATGAGACCCCACGGTGTGTATTCCTCCCATTTTTCCTTTGACTTTCCTAGTTTGGGACCAGAGGGACTCCAATTCTTCACCTCCACAAATAGTGTTGCAAAGAACGGCCCTAGTGCGTCACCTATGGCTCAAGTTGAGAATTTCCTTGGGAAAAAAAATATAGAGAAAATTTTTGGTTTCCTCAAAGAAAGCTACTAGGATTTAGACTTAGATAACATTGAATATATAAATTAATCTATGGATGTTTGATGTTTTTATAATATTAACTCATCGCATCCAAGAGCATAAAAGTCTCCAAATTAAATTTTTTCTCTATAGATGTCTCATACATGTTTGATTTACATTATATTTAGGATGCTTCTTAGTTTTTCTATTTGAACTTATTTTTATATATAGTACCTTACTTTTAATTTTTTTTTTTTTAGTGATTATGCTGGTGTCAACAAATTCATTGTAACTGATTTATATCCAGAAAATTTATTGAGCTCTCACTTCTTCAAATAATCCATCTCTTCTGTTAGTTTTTTCCTGGTAAATAATCATATAATCCGTAAATAAGAAATTCTCTTCCCTTTTAATACTTAAGCCTCTTCTTTTTCTTTCGTTATGGCTTGGACCTAGAATTCCAGTATCATGTTAAATCAGTGATAATATACTTTTTTCTCTAGCCCTTGAATTTAAAAAGAGTGAGTACACCGTTATTTCTTCGATTATGTTTAAGCTTTGCCACAAATATTTTTTATATAAAAATTTTACCAAGTTAAAAAAATGTCCTTCTCTTCCTGGATTGCCAAGAATTTTCATCATAAATATCAAATGTTTCTTCTATATTGATTGAGATATTCCTTAGTTTTATCATTTAGACTAAGGATTGACAAACTTTTTCAGCAAAGGGCCATGTAGTAAATATTTTAGGTAGCAGACTACATACAGTTTCTGTCACATATCCATTGTTTTGTTAGTTTGTTTAGAACCCTTTAAAACTGTAAAAACCATTCTAATATCAAGGATCATATAAAACCAAGCTACAGGTTGGGTTTGACCCATGGGCTGTAGTTTATCAATCCCTACTTTAGATTATTAATGTGATAAATTATAAGGACAAATTGATGCTGAAAATCCTTGAATACTGAAATTAACACTACTTGATAATGTTATACTATTTTTAATAACATTTTGAATTTTATCACCTATATATTTTGTTTCTAGGTTCATAAGTGTAATAGACCTAAAATTATATTTTCTTGTATTATTTGTGTGACTTTGAATATATATTCACAGGCCTAATATTAGGTTGTACCTTATGAAATCTCTACTAATAAGATGAGCTGTAGAGCTTTCATGATTTTTTATAAGACAGTAATTAACTAGTTATTTACAGCTTGGCTGAATTAATTTATAAACCAAATGGATCTAAGTTGTCCTAAAAGGGAAATATTTTCATTAACACTGCAGTTGTTTAGTACTTATTAGTCTATTTGAGTTCCATATTTTTCTTGATCCAATTTTTAGTATTTTTTTTCTAGAAATTTATTCATGTGATCCAGTTTTCATATGTGTTGGTGAATTTTAATAGTTTCTTGCTTTTCTTTTAATCTTTGTGTCTCAGTGGTGATTTTCTATTTCCGTCCTGTAGTTTGTTTTTTTGAATCTTTTCCCTTTTTACTCCTCTCTTTTTTCTCTCTTAATCAGATTTGCCAGCAATCTATCTTATTAATCTTTTTAATAAACGTGATTTTGAATTTGTTAATATTCTCTATTTATTCTTTATTTGTTTCTGCCCTTGGCTTTATTTCCTACGTTCTTCTTTGAGTTCAGTTTCTTGTTCTATTTCTAGCTTCTTGGGCTGAATATTAGCTTATTAATCCTTCTTAACTCCTGATAAAAGCATTGAAAGCTATCAGTATTCCTCCAAGTATGGCTTTAGCAGTTTCCAACAAATGCTGATATATATACACACATATATATAAACTATTGTTATATAATATATATAATATATTAATACACAATATAAAATATATAACTATTACATATCTATACAAATATCCAATTATCTATGTATTATTTTTTCATTACTAAATTGTAACTATCTTTACATTTCCTTTATAATTTTCTAGTTTTGCCAAAGACTGTTGAGCAATGTTATTTAATTTGAAAACATATGGGTTTTTCTTAGCTGCTCTTTCTTATTTATTTCTAATTTCACTTCATTTTGGTAGAAGAAAAAAGTACTAATCCTTTGGAATTTATTCTCTTATGACCTAATACATAATCTATTTTTTAATGTTCTATGTGTTACGGAAAAGATCTGTATTTAATGTCCGTTGAATAAAGCAGGATAGATAGACAGATAGATATATATACTAGCTCAAGATTTTTCATTGTATTCTTCAAATCTTCATTATCCATGTTTATTTTTGGTCTACTTGTTCTATCAGTTTCTAAGAAAATTATTCTAGAAACAAAAAACTAAGATTGTTGATTTATATTTGTCTCCCTGCTATTTAGTTGTAGCTTTTATATATTTGGAGTCCACTGAATTAGATGGGCATATGTTTATGACAGATATATCATCTTGTCCTGTTTTACTTTTACAGAAATAATACCCTTATCATATCTTTTTATATTAAAATCTGTTTTATCGGGTGTTGATATTGTTTCCCCAGGTGTGTGTTTTGTGTTTTTTTTAGTCTTATTTACCAGGTATATATCTCTCCATCCTTTTATTTTCACTCTGTTTGGTGTTTTTAAGTAGATCTCTTACAAGGAATACATTAGTTGGATTCTGTTTCTGAATACAATCTGAAAGTCTCAATTAACATATTTTATTTTGCTTAATATGAGGCAAATTTTCCAATCACAGTTTCATCTGTAAACCCTTAGGGAGAAATGAATTCCAGCTCTGCAGTGTGGAAAGGGAAGTAGGAAAGGAGCAAGAGCCTAGACAATCTACATGTTTCCATCACCTCAGCAGGGATTTTTCCCTCCCTGGTTATTAATTCATCAGAATCAATGTCAGCAGTCTGGGGTGTTGCTGCCAATTTCCAGTAACAAAGAGAAAGCAACAATTATCCAAAGTTAACAGGGGGAGAATCAAAAGCAAAATTTATAAAGATTTTCCTTAATTATTTTCTCACCACCACCCTCAGTGGCCTTCTGTGCCAATTTTCAGCCATTTACTATTCACCATCTAAATGCATACCGATTTAGGAATTATGATTTGACTGTTGGATCTAAAAAGATTTTACCTAGCCCCAGGTCACAAATACTTTCCCATGTTCTCTTCTAGAAATTTTATAGAAAAAAATTTTTACATTTAGATCAATGATTAATCCTTTTTTTTTTTTTTTTTTTTGCGGTACAGGGGCCTCTCACTGCTGTGGCCTCTCCTGTTGTGGAGCACAGGCTCCGGATGCGCAGGCTCAGCAGCCATGGCTCACGGGCCCCCGCCGCTCCGCGGCATGTGTGATCTTCCCGGACCTGGGCACGAACCCGTGTCCCCTGAATCGGCAGGTGGACTCTCAAGCACTGTGCCACGAGGGAAGCCCTCAATGATTAATCTGAGTGAATTTTTTTGTGTTATAAGGTATGGATCAAAGTTCATAGTTTTGCATATGGATAACCAATTGTCCTAGCACCATTCATTGAAAAGGTTATTCTTTCCTCTTGTCACCTCTGCAAAAATAATTTGACAAAAAGAAAATCAATTGACCATATACGTATAGGTCTTTTCCTGAACTTTCTTTTCGGTTCTATTGATGTATTTATCGATCTCCCATGTCAATAGCACACTGTCTTAATTAATGTTACCTTATAATTAATTTTGAAATTAGGTTTTAAGTCTAAAAGCTTGTTATTTTTCAAAATAATTGTGAATTTTATAGATCAAATTCATTTGTATGAATTTTACAATCAGTATGTGATTTTCTACAAAAAGATACTCAGATTTTTTTTGATAGTGGGTGGAGATTGTAATTAATCTATAGATTCAGTGAAGGGGAAATTAATATCTTAATAATACTGAGCTTTCTATTCCTGAACACAGTACATCTCTCCATTTATTTGGGTTTTTTTAAACTCTGTCACAGTAAAGTTTTTGTGGTTTTCAGTTTACACCTCTTGCATATTTTTTGACAAGTTTATCCCAAGAATTTCATAATTTGATGCTACTTAAAATGGTATCTTAAATTTCAATTTCAGATTGCTTGATGTTAGTTTATGGAAAAACAATTGATTTCTTTATGTTGACCTTGTAATATACAACCTTGTTAAACTCACTATCGTTTTTATAAATTTCTTACTATTTTCTACATATACAATCAGATTGTAAGTATAGTTTTACTTGTTTATTTCTAATCTAAATACTTTTATATATATATTTTTTGTTGCCTATTACTTCTGAATAGAATCGTCAGCACAATGTTGAACAGAAATCATAAGAGTGGACATTTTTGCCTTGTTCCTTATGTTTGGGGTAAAGTATTCAGTCTTTCTTCGTTAAGGTCAAGGAAGTCCCTTCTATTTTTTATTTGCTGATAGGTTTGTCAAACGCTTTTTTCTGCATCTAATGAGGGGATTATGTATATATTACTCTGTGGACATGTGAATTGTAGTGATTAATTCTTAAATATTAAACAAAACCTGTATTCCTGTAATAACTTCCATTTGATCATGTTTTATTTTTCTTATAAACCATTGGTATAGATTTGCTAAAAAGTTACGAAAATTTTCACCTCTTTTTGTGAGGTAGGTGAGTCCATGCTTTTCTATTCTTGCATTGTCTTAGATATCAGAAAAATACTGAGTTCATGGAATGAGTTTTGTGCAGTATTCTCTCTTCCTAACTTTCCTGGAAGAATTTATGTATAATTGTTATTATTTCTTTCTTAAATATTTGGTCAAATTCATCAGTGAAACAATTCAGGCCCCGAGTTTCCTTTGTGGAAAAGTTTTTAACTACAAAGCCAACATCTTTAATAAATGTAGGGCTATTCTGTTTAACCATTCCTTCCTGGTGGGGTGGGTGGAGGGATAAATTAGGAGTTTGGGATTAACATATACACACTACTATATATAAATTAGATAATCAACAACAACCTACTGTATAGCACAGGGAAATCTACTCAGCATTCTGTGGGAATAACCTATGTGGGAAAAGAATCTGAAAAAGAATAGATATATGTATATGTATAACTGAATCACTTTTCTATACACCTGAAACTAACACAACATTGTAAATCAACTATACTCCAATATTCAATATAAAATAAATTAAAAAAAATTAAAGAAACCATTTCTTCCTGATGAGCCTTGCTAGTTCATGCCTGTCAATGAATTTCACCTAGATTATCAAATTTATTGTCATTAAGTTGTTCATAATGTTTCTTTATTATCATTTAAACATCTATTAAGTCTGTAGTTACATCCTCTAATATTCCTGATGTTGGTCATTTGTGCCTTCTTTCCTTTTTCTCCCAATCAGTCTGGCTAGACATTGATCAATTTTGCTCATCTTCTCAAAGAATCAGCTTTTTGTTTCATTGATTTTTTTCTGTTTTCATGTGTGTGTTTTATGTTATTGATTTCTGTTCTTAACTTTTTATTTACTCTTCTGCTTACTTTGAATTTAATGTGCTCTTCTTTTTCTAATATTTAAAGGTAGAAGCTGAAGTCATTGATTTCAAATATTCCTTCTCTTCTAATACAGGCACTTAGTTCTATGAATTTCTCTCTAAGCAGTGCTTTATCTGAATCTCACAAGTTTGACTACTTTGGCAAAGATGTATTCTCATTTTCATTTAGATAAAAATATTTTCTAGTTCCTACTTCAATTTCTTCTATGACTAATGGCTTGGTTAGAAGTCTTTTAGTCTCCAAATATTTGGAGACTTTGTAAATATCCTTTTAATTGATTTCTAGTTTAACCATTGTTGTTGCTTTAAGCCACTGAGTTTTGGGGTTATGTGTTGTGCAGTAATTTGGTAATTGATAAAGAACGCATGAATATCTAGGCAAATGGGATACTGTATCCCATTGGTAAAGTTAGGATTTTGTAAAGAAAACAGGAAGAGATTTAATACAATAAATTACATGCATGCAAAAGCATTAGAAAAGCTAGAAAAACAAAGGTCAGGAAAGGCATCACTGACTTTCAGGAAATCTGGAAGTTGTAGACAATGGCAAAGAGAATGATCAGACCTATCAACTGCCTGTAGCACTGACACAGGTGATTCACAGAACACCTGAAGCCACTGAAAAAACGTCACATCTATCTTTTGCTCGCTGGCCTACTGCTGCCGGAGTGAAATGGCTCTGATTCTCTTTCACCTTACAGTTATTGTGTGGTGGCTCTCAACGGTGAAACCTAAACTAGTATCAGATCTTGGGAAAAGTAGGTTCCAGGCTTTGCAGATTCTGGAGAGACAAAATGATAAGATAATTCTTAATCATCTTTTGGCTAAATACTAAACTAGGGTAAAGATTCTCCATATCTTTCTTGTCTTGTTGGAGGGTTTCCTCCTGAGCCACTCAAGTAGTGACCATAACTGCTGGGAGTGGAACTAAGGTTGATGGACTAGGTACAAATTCCAGTGCTGTTTTTTCAAGTCCCTTGGGATGCATCAGAGAATCTGCCCTAATTGAGTTCCCTTAGTGGTGTGTGTATACATGCAAACTGCACACCATGCAGGGACACATGGTGTTCCATAATTCAAAAAACAATGATTTCAACACTTACAAAGTACTTTCATACATGTCATCTCATTTTATCCTTATAACACTTCTCAAATTTGACAAGAAAACAGAGATGCAACGAAATGAAGTTGAATTTAAAAAGTCATGTGATTATCAGAAGGACAGATTTATATCAGATCTGATGCTAATCCAGTGCTCATGTTATTTTCAGCTTTCTCATCTCCAATGGATGAGGGCAGGATTACATAACAAAAGGTCAACTCCTAATATTATATAATTGCATGATTTCTGGCAGTAAGGTGTCTGGGAGATACTGCTGAATGTGTAGTGATTGCAAATTGGAGTAAAATGTGTAGTTAGGTTACATGGAAGAAGTTTGGTAACCAGTGTTACCTAATTTCGCATTAAAGGTTTTATTATGTACAATGGTATATCAGAAATATTCCACCACTCCTATAGTAGGTAATAATTTAGTCATTATATTGATTTCAATGAAGTCTCCTTTCTTTCTCCTCATCTTTACAGTATTAGTATTGAGTTATATGTCTCATATTGATGAAGAATATGATTCTACTGCTTTTGTCTTGAAAATTTTAAATGTTAGCAGATTATAGCTTTCACTGTATTTTTCTTTAGAGATGATTAGCACAGCTGACTACTCCTTTAAAGTGAATTTAAGCAATACTTTACATTTGATGAAGAAGAAAAAAAATCAAGGGAAGCACCCTGAATTTAAGAAAGTTTAAAATAGTTCTGTTGTTTTGGGGGGACTAAATTCATTTCTGAAGCTATTATCTTTAAAAAGTCTTTAATTATCCTAAACTATTAAGAAAAGAATCACACCATAAGTAACAACCTAAATGGGAAAACAATTTGAAAAAGAATAGATACTTGTATATGTATAACTTGCTGTACACCTGAAACTAACAACACAACATTGTTAATCAACTATACTCCAATATAAAATAAAAATTGAAAAAAATAAAAAGAATTCTTTCCAAAAAAAGAAAAAGATTGAGTTAGGCTGAAAATGTCTTTTGAGGGTTCTTTTTTTAAATTAAATACTATACATCTACTGTATTGTCGATGAAAATGAAATTTGATTCATGCAATAAATAAATTGATACCTATAAATGAGTCTGAGCTTAAATAATGAAAGACATAAGCAGAATGACAATCTCTATAATAGATTTTTAACATATACATACACTTTTTTATTGAAGTACAGTTGATTTACAATATTGTGTTAGTTTCAGGTGTACAGCACAGTGATTCATATATATATATTCATATATGTATATTCATATATATATTCATATATATATTCTTTTTCAGATTCTTTTCCCTTATAGGTTATTACAAAATGTTGAGTGTAGTTCCCTGTGCTATACAGTAGGTCCTTGTTGGTTATCTATTTTATATGTAGTAATGTGTATATGTTAATCCCAACCTCCTAATTTATCCCTCCTACCCTTTCCCCTTTGGTAACCAAAAGTTTGTTTTCTATGTCTGTGAGTCTCTCTTCTGTAAATAAGTTCTATTTGTATCTTATGTGGCACATATATGTATGTATATATGTATAATAGAATATTACTCAGCCATAAAAAAGAATGAAATAATGTCATTTGCAGCAAATGGATGAACCTGGAGATAATCATACTAAGTTAAGTAAGCCAGACAGAGAAAGACAAATATCATATGATATTGCTTATAGGTGGAATCTATACATACATATTTTAAAGCTTTTGCTATTCAAAAATTTTTAAGATTTAAAGAATATAAAAGGGTAGCTTTTATAAGACAAAACTCTGTTTTCAATAGATTCTTATTACAAATCTAAGATGAGAATAATGGTGAACAGTTGTTGAAGACTTTTTATCCTTTCCTGCACAGTTAGGTTTGTGGTGCAAGCTACTTTCGGCAAAGTTTTTGGCCTTGAACCTTGGATCTGTGCCCTCAAATATGTAATGGCAGATAATGATCAAATTAGTGTGCATAAATCTAGACTTTAGAGATGATGCCAACTTCTGTCATATTCTGGTAGATATTTTTAGTTGCATTTAGCTTCAAGCTGCAGTGAGGTGATCTTCCAGGAGCCACATATCCTTTGTAAAGGATGCCAGCCCAAGTCCTGAGGACTGTTTAATCACAAAGATCTGCATTTAATTCACAACATAAAAAGAAGCGTCCTCTAAGTATTTTCCAGAATTCTTAATCTCAAAGTCAGTGCTATATAATATCTGTATTAGGATGAGAAAAAGGAGACTTTATAGGAGAATTTCTCAAAGAATATGCATCCAATGCTATGGAACAAACAATTATTATGGAATTTTTGCTGGTTTGTTTTGTTTTATTTCATTTTAATTTTCTGATGAAAGCATTTGGAATACCCAAGGATATTACACATGTGCATTCACATAAAAAATATTGCACATAATTTCAGGGGTTCATAGACCTGCTTTGAAACCTAAGGTTGGTCCAGGGATTTTAGGTAAGGATTCTTCCTACTTGAGGCATTTTCAAATATACCTATCAGAACTGCACATGAACAGTTTTGGCTCCCCATAATTTCCATTTGGTGTAAGGTCATTAACCTATATTGAGAGATTCTGTTTATTTCTGTAAGAATGCAGAAAATTGTGGAAAATTTCATGAAAAGGAGCCATTCCCTATGCCCATCTCCCAATTGAGTGGGTGGCATGCTTTTCCTTTTGAAAACCAATGTGGGCGGCCCAAAGAGATACCTGTAAAATGAGGAACCTACATTGTGTTTTCTGGTGTGATATCTATTTAGCCATTAGACTTCCTGTTCTTTGTGTTACCAAAGCATGGGTAAAAAAAACATGAGAGGTGAAGGTTTGCTGGGAAGCCTGAGAGAAGTAAGAGAGAAAAACAGTGTCATATCAATGTCTGATCTCACAAGTGTCTCTGTTCTGAGAACTCACCAGGAGACTAGGTAACCCATGGAACCACGGTTGAACATTAGACTATAGGAGTGTGGGTCAAAGGCATGTACTTTTCAGAGGAATGAAGTATGAGGCTGCCAGGAGGATGAAAATATGTGGCTTAATTTTAGAAGGGGCCACCAATGCCCAGGTGAGCTGTACGGGAGTGAGCCATTCACCTATAGGGCGAACATGTCAACATCAAACCCACACCCAATGAGCAAGTTGAGGAGTTTGCATTAATTAAAGGGAGGACTATAGTTTTGTCATGGGTGGTTATCCAAGGAAACTGCCTCCCTTCCCCTTCCCTCCACTTAGCTCTAACATTTCTAGAAAGGTACACATTAGGGGGAGTGTAGGGTTGAGATTTGGGAACCGGAATATCCTCCCCACACATACACACACTTCTAAACCTCCAAACCACTAAAGTGGAACCTCCTAGGCATGGGGTGAGTAGGAAAACAATAGTGATTGTTTAATAATAGAAAGTTATTGAAGATAAATTGTACAAATGGATTGAGCTAAGGTCATGAGAGAGGACTACAAGGTGAATGTGTTCCCTGGAGATGTTCAGTGATCAACCTGTCAACTGTGGATGGACTGACTACTCCACACAGCACACTCAGTGCTGGTGGTTAAAAAAATAAAGCCATTTTATATTTATGTATTAGCCTTGATGCTATTCAGATGCTTAGTTTGTTGCCTGGGACATAAAAGGTACACAATAAACAATATTTTCTTCTTTCCCAAACTTGTTCCATTTTTCTAGGAGATTTAACAAATCAAAGTTTCAGGTGCAATTTTACAAATGTCATATGTTCATTAAAATAATAGATATCAGGGCTTCCCTGGTGGCAGAGTGGTTAAGAATCCACCTGGTAGTGCAGGGGACACGGGTTCAAGCTCTGGTCCGGGAAGATCCCACATGCCGAGGAGCAACTAAGCCCCTGCGCCACAACTACTGAGCCTGCGCTCTGGAGCCCGCGAGCCACAACAACTGAAGCCTGCGCGCCTAGAGCCCGTGCTCTGCAACAAGAGAAGCCATGGCAACTAGAAGCCCGTGCACCACAATGAAGAGTAGATGCCACTCACTGCAGCTAGAGAAAGCCTAAGTGTAACAAAGACCCGATGCAGCCAAAAAAAAAAAAAGATCAAATTTTTTGAGGAACCCATGCTTTTTCCATAATGACTACACTAATTTATATTCCTAGCAACAGTGCACAAGGGTTCCCTTTTCTCAATATCCTCACCAAGATTTACAATGGAATATTATTCAGTTATAAAAAAGAATGAAACTTTGCCATTTGTGACCACATGGATGGACCTGGAGGGCATAATGCTAAGTGAAAAAAGTCAGACAGAGTATACTGTGTATTTTCACTTACATGTGGGATCTAAAAAATAAAACAAATGAACAATTATAACAAAACAGAAACAGACTCATAGATACGGAGAACCAACTAGTGGTTACCAGAAGGAAGGGTGAGAGAGGCAAAACAGTGAAGGGAATTAAGAGGTACAAACTACTATGTATAAAATAAATAAGTTACAAGAAAGTAATGTATAGCACAGGGAACATCTTCAATATTTTATAATAACTTTGTGTGGAGTATAATCTATAAAAATATCAAATTACTGTGTTGTACACCTGAAAGTAATATAATCTTGTAGGTCAACTATACTTAAGTAAAAAAATAGGTATCAAAAGTCTTCAGCATTTTTATGTGTATGTGTGGAGTCAATAAATTCTTTTCAACAAATAGATATTGCCAGTCAAGTATGTACACATGGCTCCATTTGATAATCTTTAGGAAACTGGATTATAATCAGAAGTAGCCTTAAACTCTAGGGGAGCTGCTTATAGTTCAGAAAATTTTAAGATTGTGAAAAAAAATTCTTGTTGTCTGCCACTATTACAATGAATTTGGGCTAAGTTCAGTAAGTTTAGATTTAAGAACTATTTATGTGTCCAAATACCAACCATTAACAGTAGAAGAGTACTAATTTTTTGACACCCTACTAAATGCCAACATCTTTATAAAAATTATAATTCTTACAACAACACAAAAGGTAGGTTTTCAGTTGGAAAAACAATAAAAAGAAACAAAAACCCTGAGACATAGGGAAGTTATTTTTAAAAAATCTCTGTGATTGGGCAAGTTATTGGAAGTGTAGCTGTTCTAGTAGTGATAGTAGTCTTATGGTGGTGATAATATGTGGCTTGTCCAAGATAAGGAAGGTGCTAAGCTACTAAATGTTCAAGGTTAGACACTCCCTTGTCTGTCTTCAGAGCTCTCGATTTTTCACATCACACTGCTTCTCACAGAAATTGAAATGTTCAGTTGGTTCTCTTTCCTTCACATCATTCTCAAGCTTCTACAACTACGTATGAGCTTCACAAGTGGCCACAAACACAATCTTATTTAATTCCAAGTTCTACCTGTGTCTCAAAACACCATTTTAAAAATAAAAAACAAGTTGTTTTTCACCTACAAAATGTGAAAAGTAATGGCTTTGACCTGTAGCTCAAGGTCCTGACTTGTTTAAAATTCATCCCAAAGGACTTGCTGATGTGAATCAAATGTCCCAACTCCCAGGTATATGTTCTCTAGCAGCCTCAGACTACTTACAAAGGCAAAGAAGGTTTAGTAAAATATTTTTCTCCAGCCTAGACTGATCTCAGAAGAACATTTTTAAAAAATAGTCATTAATCCTTTGGTGAACTGAGGCATAGCTGAGCCAGAGGAATAAAAGTTGTCAGCATTTGATGATCTGAGGGAAGCTTAAGTGTAGAAAACTATTTCTAGTTTGCAATATTAGAAAGCGCTCGGTCATTTAAAAAGTATTCCAGTCTCTTCTTCAAGCAACTTTAGACTCTAAAGTGCATCATAGATATATATTCGTTTCTAGCTTACATAAATAACAGTAAGAACATAGTGCAGTGTAAAATATTGCCAGATATTGACAAATCCTTTGTAGATGGACCAAAAAAAAAATCTCATTTGTAAATGAATAATTATAGACCCAATTAGACTCTTCTGGGAAAAAAAAATAATTATACCTAAAGAAGGGTGCCTATTCTTGAACATGTCGAATTCCAATGTTATTTCATAATCACATAGGTAATAAATGTAGTAAATGAAATAGTCCTCTGTGTTTGGGAATTAAAGCTCTCCTAGTGTGTTTGAAATTCTTACAACAAAAAGTAGATATTATATATTTGCTTACCAAGTAAGGAAAGTCTTACTCCAGGCAGTGGAATATTTTGCTCGTGATGGCATATTCTCTCATGTATGCATTTTTTAATAAAGAAATTTTATAGAAACCTAAAGTTTATAGAAGCCTAAAAACTATTATAGTTAATATAAATTCATTCCTAGGTAAGATATTTAAACAAAATGTTGAAAGTGGAGTTTTGAGGCAAAATACAAAGAGACAATTAAATAGGCCTATTAGTTGCTTTATTGTAAATAACTCACATGGCTATAGCTAACAGATTTTTAGGCTCGTTATTTGACCTTTAGTATTATTATGGTGGACCCCTCTTTCAAGCATAGCTTTTTTTAGGTTGAGTGGACACCAGGCACTTGTGA
The DNA here is from genome assembly GCF_963455315.2 of Globicephala melas. NCBI lineage: Eukaryota > Metazoa > Chordata > Mammalia > Artiodactyla > Delphinidae > Globicephala > Globicephala melas. The sequence continues at coordinate 26,072,298 of NC_083318.1, read as the reverse complement.
GTACAGTGTTAAGTACAGAAACCACTTTACCTAATTTGGACAACCTGGGAAATGAAAAACAGAAAAAATACTGTTCTTTTGTGAGTCTTCATGTAAATCTCTGAATTTTGGATTATTATCGTAAGATGAAATATTTGAGTGGTCAAACTGCCAAGGGATTAAAAAGGATTAAGTGTGAGGTGACTAGAAACTAGAACATACTCCCAGCAGAAGCCAAGAAAAAAATAAAAACAATAATAAAACAGTGCTTTTACTATTAAAAATGAACCAGAGTGTTCTTTCATGGATTCATTATATTATGCGGCCTGACATTGTCATCAGGTTGATCAATAATCAAATGTTCAACATATTTCTTAACTATAATCCTACCACCTGGATATTAATGAGAAATGAACAAAGTAAATTATTGAGGTGGAGGACTAATGAAAGCATAAGGAATGACATGCTGGTAGGTGACACAGCTCCCCAGAAATATTTCAGAGTCTGTTCTGAACCAATAAAATTACAGTGACAATAATTCTGATCATTACCTGTATTATGTATCCATTTTCTTTATCTTTTAATCTTCCAATTTTCACTTCTCTAGAGACAAAGTACAAGATACTCAAGTAATAATCTGACAAGCAAAGATTGCAACACAGGAGGTGAACTGTAAATATTAGTAGAGGGTGATGATGATAGGGAACATAAAGAAAATTTTTAGTGCAATAATGATCAGCACAGGTTTTTTTTGTTTTAGTAGTTAAAGTAAGACCTATTTAGCCAAGAGTTTGATGATCCCACATGTATCCAAGTTTCACATAAATATTCTGTGAAAATGGGGTTATTCTAAAGACAGACTAGGCTGTGGTCAATACTTTTTTTTTTTTTTTTTTTTTTTGCGGTACGCGGGCCTCTCACTGTTGTGACCTCTCCCGTTGTGGAGCACAAGCTCCGGACGCGCAGGTGCAGCGGCCATGGCTCACGGGCCCAGCCGCTCCGCGGCATGTGGGATCTTCCCGGACCGGGGTATGAACCCGTGTCCCCTGCATCGGCAGGCGGACTCTCAACCCCTGCGCCACCAGGGAAGCCCGGTCAATACTTTTTACATGACCATTTCAACCCAGAACATGTGTTGTAATGCCCAGGTGGTGTTTACTGAGCAGAGCACTGTGCAGTTCATTCATACACCCTTTCAATTAATGTTTGTCGAGAGCCTAGGTGCCAGGTACTGGCATACAAAGTAAACAAAATCCCTTTTTCATGGAGTTTATAATATAATGGAGGTAGACAAACAAAACAAATTGTAAGAAATACTCAACAGTTCAGGTGGTAATAAGTGCAATCCAAAGAAAAATAAAGCAAGATAAGGGGTTAGAGATTGGTGATGGCGGTAAGGGAGAGCTATTTTATATGGGGTGGTCATGGTAGATTTCTCTGGCAAGATGACATTTGATAAGAAACCAAAGGAAGTGACAACGTGAGCCAGTGGATATTTAGGGTGGAACATTACAGACAGAGAGAAGAGGAAATGCAAAGATCCTGAGATAAAGCATACTTGGCCTGTTGGAGAAGCAGTGAGGAGTTCAACGTGGCAGGAGTGGGGTTGGTGCGGGTCAGAATGCAAGGCGAGTTCCCAGCGGTGGGGCGGGTGGGCAGATCCAGGAGGAACATGCAGGCCTTTGCAGGGACCTTGGCTTTTACTGTACGTGAAATGATAAACATTGGATGGTTTTGCACAGGACAGTGACGAGATCTACTATTTCTTAAAAGGATTACTATAGTTGCTGTGTTGAGAAGAAACTATAGTTATACAAAGATGAAAGTAAAAAGACCACTGAGGAGACTTGCAAGAGTCTAGGTAAGGGAAAATGGTGATTTGTTCCTGGTGGGTAGTTGTAGCAGTGGAGATGGTGAGAAGTGGTAAAATTTTGAATAAATTTTGAAGGGTGAGTTGACAGGATATACTGATAGATGAAATGTGGGATATGAGAGACAGAGAAAGTTAAGGATGAGCCTGAGTCTGAGATTTTTTGCCTAAAAACTGGAAGGAAGAAGTAGTCTTTCACCGAAATAGAAAAGGAGGATAGGGCTTGAGGGGTAGAACTGGGGATCAAAGAGTTCAGATTTGAGATTATCAGATTTAAGATGCTTATTAAGTATCCAAGAAGAAATGTTGAATAGACAGTGAGATACAGAGCAGGAATTAAATAGCAATAATGTAGATGACATTGTCAGATGTTTGCTCTTTGGGAAGTCAAAAGAAAAAGTACACAGTAAATAACTCAGAAATACTACAATTAAAATATATAATAAAATTAAATATATATGTATTAAAATAATTCCCTTAATTCATGATATCTTCAAAATATTAAAATAAATATTAACTTTTAAGATTTCTCTATGGAGAGAACTCTGTGACTTGTACGAGAAACCTGTATCAAAAATGTTAAAATCAACCTCCAAAAATTATGGAGGTTAAGAATCTCTACTTAAGAAAATAAAAATGAAACATTTTTGATCCTGAAATTATCAGCTCACTAGCATTTCTAACTCCTTATTTAAAAGAAAAAAAAACACCTTACATAAATGAATATGCTGCTTTGTAAGTTAGTAGTGCATAAACCAAATTAAACCTTCAAGTCAGAAATTGTTCCCCCTATTGGGAACATGTATAGTATTTTACCTGAAAATTTCCAGAAAGTCAGATAGTCAGCTCTAAAAATTCAACTGAGGGCAATTAAAGGTAAATATGTTTCTTTTAAACTTGAAAGAACCTGATGTTAGAACTACCTTGAATGTCTCTCCAAAGTTCTACTGAGTAATATTTGTAGAAAAGGGATACCAATTCTTTCCTTAAAGGAAACATCGTAAAATAATTGTGGAGATATCCCAGATTTCTTTGCTACTGAAAAGGAAGAGAAATTTAAGAAAGAAATATCAAGTTGCTGGCCCTCAAGTATGTCAGAAAGGGCCAAGAAGATGGAAACATGACCCTTTTTAAATGAAGGGTTCTTTCTGGAGATAGGGTTAGAAAATAGATTTAAGTAGATTGAGGATGGAGGTTTAAAAAAACTTTAACATGTAGAATGAATTACCTGAATTGCCTGTTAAAGTTATGAGCAAGCCCTTCTCCCATAGCAACCACTGAAATCAGTGCAGAGAGAAATGAGCCGTCTCTGGTTCCTGATATGAATCTTTTCCCTAAATAGTCCAATGCAATTGCCAATACTTGTTTAGCTGCAGACCAAACATAAGTAATTGTCTGTGTGTCTTTCATTCATGCTTGCATATATATGTTTATCTTAGAATTGCCTATAATGTATCTTCAGGAAAAGATTTCGAAAGCAAGTTAGCACTAACTAGGAACAAGTCTATACTTACGGATAAAATATGTAACTCATCCTCTGCCCAAAGAAGCAAGCATCCCAACATGTTATACACAATGACTTATTTTAGACCTCACTTTACACAGATATCACTGTGCTCCTGCAATGTAAACGTAGACATCTATTGAATCAGATGGACATAAATTTAACATTATTTTGAGGAACCCGATGAAATTTCATTGTTTCCTAAAGATGACGAATATGCCATTATTTACCACACAGGAATAGACATGTACTTGTATATCTAGTGAATGAATATATTTCACAAATTCTTTTGAGACCCACAGGAAAATGCTCTTAGAAAAATCTTGGAAAGTTACAATTATGAAAGAAATGCCTATATCCTTTCCATCTCATCTTTATCAGGAGTTAATCTAAGCAGAGCTGTATAAGATTTCAACTGGAATCAAGAATGCTGTATGGTTTCCTCTAATTATATCATTACTTTGCCTAGATATTTGAGAAATTTTTGCTAACTCATAGCACACTCTGAATTCACTTTCCTGATCTCCACTTTAACTAAGCAGCATCAGTAGAGTCATTCTAGATGGAAGTGGTATTTTGCAGTTGCAAGAGGTTAGATAGAGAATCATTTTCATGTGTAAACACTGAGGAGCATCCCCGCACTGTCCTGCAACCTGCAGATTGGCATATGATAGAAGTATGTGTATGGAGCATAACTAGTTAGTAAATAATAATACTGTTGAATTTTTCAAAATGACTGTACTTGAAGAGTTGGCTTCAAATTAAGGAAAATGTTTATTTTTGCCAAATGAAAATTTGATGGAAAAAAAAAAACTGAAAGGAGGTAGGTGGAGAGCAGACGAGAAAACAGGTATTTACTACCCTATTTGATGCCACAATAAACCTTTTGTTGTAAGTGTAATGATGAGCTCAGCAAAATTTCCAATACTCAGTCAGTCACTGATCCAGCCATTTTAAGTGGTTCTGAAATATTTTAAGAAAGATGATGGAGTGTTAATCTGATTATGAGAAATTGTTCTTCTTGGGTTGACTTCATTAAAAATCGTTTTGGAAACAAACATCTCAGCTTCAATAACATCACACAGGTAAAAAAGAAATCTTCTAGCACGTTTGAAAAAGCTTCTCCTTGCAACCACACATGACTAGTACAAGGATAAAGAAATCACGCTCAGTATATCATATTCTGTCATCCCATGCCAACCTCACACGTTTGTTTTCATTCTTTTCTATTGCTTACTTCACCTCAGGAGCCTTTACACTCTTCTAATTTTGAAAATCAAAACAAAATAACCCATGGAATTATTTTGTTTTCCAGTGAGTATCAGGCAATCCAGGACTCTTCTGATGACTAAAGTAGAGAGAGCATGGAGAGGTGTGATGTTGGGTGGTTTCAGTAACCAGAGGAAGCTTGGAAGAGGGTGTAGAATTAACATCTGGCAAGGAGAGCTGGATGGCCCAGGACAATAGATATACAAGGATACTCAGATGTGAAGTAAACCCTTAGTCCCAAGAGTACAATCAGCGTTTTTAAAGTTAAAACCATGACTCCTGGCACTGTTTGAAAACCTGAACTTACTCTCTACCAGTTGTCATCTGGCTTTTTAAAATTACAGGACACGGTTGTCCCTGTATCTCATCTCTGTCCTTTTCACTTCTGTTTTCCCTCAGTTCTCATCCACATGCTGAACTAAAGCACAAATGCTTCCCTTTTCCTCCCCATTTTTTCTTTGAAATCTATTAACAGTGCAGATTTTAAGGTGTATATCATGTATTTCAGAGAGAGCAACAAAAGCAAAAGAAGCAACATCAATGGCTCCCCTGTGAGCTATCACCTCATAACTAGTGTAATAACTTCTTTTAAAAAAATGGTAAAGCTGATTTTTCCAAAGTGCATTTAGCTATGTCATCTGCATGGAAGACATAATTGAGTTACCTTGGTCTTACAGAAACTTCTGTTTATTGAATAAGACATTTACTTCCACCAATTTTCTGAATGAAATTATGATTTTCATTGTGTTTGTATGGAGGATTCTTATTTTCCTAGAGCTGAATACAATAATTTATATATCAATTAGTAGAACATATGATCCAAGGTTAACCTTTTGTTCTCCCCTTATGATAAACAAAAGTGAAAATATTAAACCCACACTAAATATAAAGATTTACAGAGAACACTATTTATTGAACATTTCCCATATACCAGATATCGTGCCAAGTGCTTTAAATGGGCTGTGTCATTTATTCCTGACAATGGCCATGGGGGCGATTCAATTCTCAGGTGGGAAGACTGACACCCAGTGGGGTAAAGAATTTGTCAAAAGTCAACCACTAGAAAGTAGCAAAATTAAGATTTGAATAAAAGTCTGATTTCAAAAACTTTGCTTTAAACAACTACATTAAATTATCTTCAATAAAGAAATTGAAGAGATTTTAAATGTGAAAGAATCCTACTGTATTATATAAAATAAAATATTAAGAAGGAAGAACGTTACCTGCCTGGCTTGAATCTCTACCTGCTACTTTAAAAAGGATGCTTTTCATTCATTTTGGTATTTCACTGAGTCTAAAACTATTCTCCAGCTTTAACAATAATGATTTACTTGTAATCTTGTATTGAATTTATATTATCCTTGAATTGAGAAAAATTGTCAACTTTAGTCTACCATTCTGTTCCTGACTCTTCATCATCTCCATTCCAAATTGGTCTATTAATTAATTTACCTTAATCTCAGAAGATAGGCCCTACTTATGCCATTCCTGTGCTATTTTAGAAATATATTTTATTTTTAAATGTGATATATTTAAAATATATTTTAAGTATATTTAAATCGCAAAAAACACATTTTTGTTATTGATATTTAAATTTTCTACAATTCAGTTACACAAGGAATCCCTAATTTACAAATTATTTTTCTTCTGAAAAGTTCATTTGTGGGTCAGTGAAATGTGGAACATATTTTCCTTACAAACAAAGTTGCAAATGAGAATTTGGTCCTCAGGCCAGTCATCAAAGCCTTAAAAGTCCATAATGAAAGCTGAACTACAGTCCTCGTGATACATATTACTGAGTTCCCAGTCTTCAGAGCAGGTCATTAGTGATTCAGAAATTTAAGGTAGAGTAGAAAGACAGATTCAATTAAATGCAAATATTTAATAGAAGTTATGCATTTATAATAATTAATACATAAAGAACAACCTATAATAATATGTTACTTCCTCTTGTTATAAAACTGTGCTCAGTAAGCGTGATACAATTGTTGAGTCACTAAAATGTAGACCTCTGTTTTTGATGTAACACCCCTGAAGGAGATGGATTAGAGAGAAGCACTTGGAATAACAAGAACTGAGGGATGAATTTAGTGAGAAGACTGCCCCTCACCCCACCCTTAACCCTGTACCAGTGTGGTATGCATGCTCAATTCCACAGCTCCCTTACGCTGTATGTACCAAAGGTCCACACAGTGGAGTGTGCCATTCCCAGGGAGAGTACAAAGCAACTTTGTGAAAGAAAACATTCTTATATTTTATATACATATATATTTCGATGTAAGATAGAAAGGAGTTAAGCTCTCTTGACCTTTCATACCCAACAGAAAGGACTTAAGCTTTCTTGACCTTTCATACCCAACTGAACCTGGAATCCTCATTTAGTCCAAATGGTTTTCTGATATATATAGTATTTGGGGTATTGAGGGGACAGTGGATGATTACTGTGGTGTTCTTCTTCTTTTTTTAAGTAACTCTTTGTCAAAATATACTTAAAGTGCACAAATCATAAGTGTACTGCTATGATATGTGAATTTTTACAAAATGAATGCAGCTAGATCTATATAACAGAATATCATAGCAGCTCAAAAGCCTCCTCAGGTGCCTGCCCGCTTATCATCCACCTCCCCCAAAGGTAAAGACTCTCCTGACTTCCATCAACATAGCTTCGTTTTGCCTGCTTTTGAACTTTATATAAATGGAATCACACAGTCCATGCTCATTTTTGTGTCAAAGTTTTTTTCTCAACATTATGTTTTGTGAGATTTCTTCCAAGTTGTTCTAAGTACTTTGTTCATTTTAGTGACTGCATATTATTCCATTGTGTAAATATGTCACAATTTATTCATTTACTATAATGCTAATGGAAATTTATGATGTTTTCAGTTTGGGGTTTTGGGAGTGATGCTGCTCTAAACACTTACATACATGTCTTTTGAGGAACATATGTACACACTTCTGGCGAGTATATATCTAGAAATGGGATAACTGTGTTATAGAATAAGTGCATATTGTTTTCCAAGGTGATTGTTCCAATTTACACTCCTGCTGGCAGGTCATGACTGTTCCAGTTGCTTCATATAACTCACCAATATTCATTATTATTTTCTTTAATTTTAGCCATTCTGGATATGCAATAATATAACTGTGATTTTAATTTGCATTTCCTTGATTACCAGGGAGATGGATCATCTTTTCACATACTTATTAGTCATTGGGGAATCATCTTTTGTGAAGCACCTTTTAAATCTTTTGCCCAGTTTTAAATTGAATTATCTATTTTTGTTATTGATTTTTAATCTTTATGTATTTTTTATACGAGTCCTTTGTCAGTCCTTTTCCAGAAAAATGTATTATGAATACCTTCTCCCACTCCATGGCTTGTCTTTTCCATATTCTTATTGGCATCTTTGATAAACAGAAGTTATCAATATTAGTCAAGTCCAATTTATCAATCTTTTCTTTTATGATTAATACTTTTTTGTGTGTCTGCTTACAAAATTTTTGCCCACCCTCATGATGGTGAAGATAATCTCTCATGTTATCATCTAAAAGATTTATGGTTTCCTTTCACATTTATGTCTACTTGGAATTAATGTTTATGTATGGTTACACTTCGTTTTTTTCCATGGGGCCATCTAGTAAACCCAGTACCATTTATTGAAAAGACTATTCATGTCCTCATGGAGTGTTCTTTTCGTGTATTTGCTTTTGTCCTTGTTGGACACATTACAGTTTACATGTGCCCAATTAAAAGGATTTATGAATTCATTTTCTTAAAGAGTAAAATAGTATAGTATTTCATAATAAGATGTAGATTATCAGAACTTTTGGTATTTATAGATGTTCACTGATTATTTCATGGCAAAGAAGCTAAGGTGAGTTCCAAATTTATTTTACAGAAAAGATGAGTTCCAAATAGCTTTTCTTTTTCTGTGATGATCACTGGCTGGCAGGGGTATACTTCATGAAGTTATTTTCAATTAAAAAAAAATCAATCTTTCTTTTCAAAAGGAAGGTTAAGTTAAACAAAAAATCGAGTAAGCAAATGCTTTTCAAGTGAAAGTACCAAAAATAGCAAATGGATATGTATACTAGGAAATACTTCATGTCATATGATTTTGCTGCTGAAAATAGGTTACAGATTTCACATTCTTAAAAGTGAAAAACTTGGCAAGAGAATTTTATAACCTGTTTTAAAATATTATAAGCAAATAATTTTAGTTAATTTTGAACACATTTATTACAAATACAAAAATATAATATCTTCTGATTAGTTTCCATAATAACTGATTAACAAACCTTAGGACGTATAAAATTTGCTTCTTGAATTTCAGCAAGTCTTTGTATAATGGGTGACTAGGAATAAAACTCCAAGTATCATTATTTAGTAAGTTTAGCCAAGATTTATATATCTTTTGAGATCTCTTTATTAACTGTAGTGATTAGACCCAAGGATCAAAATAAACTAAACTCAACAAGATTTTCTAATCTCTGTATGACAGATTGTTAAACCAAGATTTAAAAAACAAAGTGGCATTCAATCACGTTACTCTAAAGATGTCATCAGTATAACTTTTAATGAAGGTCTGTTAGTTTTCTATTGATACACAGCAAATTACAGATTTAGTGGCTTAAAACAACACTCATGTGTTAGTACTCAGTTCTGCAGGTCAGAAGTCCAGCACAACCTGGCTGAGTTCATGCTCAGGGTATCACAGAGTTGATAGCAAGATGTTGGCTGGACTAAGAGTTGCTCTCAGCTCTGGAGGCAGCCTGCATTCCTTGTCATGTGGCCTCATCCATTTAGAAGCCAGAAACAGTGCAATGAATCTTCTGATGCTTTGAGTCTCTGACTTTCTCTTTGATCCCTGCTTTTAAAGGGCTCATGTGATTAGGTCGGGCCCACCCAAAGAATCTCTCTAGGAGACGGAAGGCGTGAGGGGAAGGCGCGGGCGGAAGGCTGGGACACGCGGCGCGGGCGGTCCTCGGGCGCGCGCCGTCGTCGGGCGCGCACCGCCCTCCTCTCTCTGGGTCTCAGAAGTCTGAGCCAGTGACCGGCGGCGGCTGCAGCGCGTGGGTCCCTGAGGCCTCGTGTGCCTCCAGCTTCCTCTGCTGACAGAGCTCAGCATCTTGCCACCTGGCAGAAGAGCAGATAATTAGAGGGTCCATCTCCATTTCCACAGAGCAGCCAATTATGTGTGGATTTGATTGGGAGGAAAATCCTGCAAAAATGTCTCTGTACCCATCTCTTGAAGACCTGAGGGTAGACAAGGTGATTCAGTTTTTATGGAATTGAACTTTAAATTAACCATAGTAGACTTTGAGCAGAGTTTTTTTTATTTTGAAAGCAGCAGTTGATACTGGCAAATGTTGGATTGGAAGATAAAGAGGGCTACAATCTACATCAGGCTGACCTCTTTAAGGAGAAGCAAATTATATGGGTATTTCCATTAGAAGACTTTTTATGTCCTGAGCAGAAAGCTAGCTGCCTGGAGATGTAACAGCAAGCTCAAACTGCCTTTTCTGCAAACCCTGCCAATCCAGCAATTCTATCTGAAGCTTCTGCTCCCATCTCTCAAGATGGAAATCTCTATCCTAAACTGTATCCGGAGCTCTCTCAGTACATGGGCCTGAGTTTAAATGAAGAAGAAGTACGTGCAAATATGGCCATGGTCCCTGGAGCACCAAGTCAGGGGCAGTTGGTAGCAAGAGCTTCCAGTATGAACTATATGGTGGCTCCTGTAACTGGTAATGATACTGGAATCCACAGAGCAGAAATTAAGCAAGGAATTCGGGAAGTCATTTTGTGTAAGGATCAAGATGGAAAAATTGGACTCAGGCTTAAATCCATAGATAATGGTATATTTGTTCAGCTAGTCCAGGCAAATTCTCCATCCTCGCTGGTTGGTCTGCGATTCGGGGACCAGGTGCTCCAGATCAACGGGGAGAACTGTGCTAGCTGGAGCTCCAACTGAGCACACAAGGTGCTCAAGCAGGCTTTTGGAGAGAAGATTACTATGACCATTCGTGACAGGCCCTTTGAACGGACAATTACCATGCATAAGGACAGTACTGGACATGTTGGCTTTGTCTTTAAAAATGGAAAAATCACATCCATAGTTCTGCAGCTAGAAACGGTCTTCTCACGGAACACAACATCTGTGAGGTCAACTGACAGAATGTCATTGGACTGAAGGGCTCTCAAATCGCAGACATACTGTCAACAGCTGGGAATGTAGTTACTATTACAATCATGCCTGTTTTTATATTGGAACATATTATTAAACGGATGGCACCAAGCATTATGAAAAGCTTGATGGATCACACCATTCCTGAGGTTTGGAAGTCACGGCACAGTAGAAACTTCACTGAAGTTCTCCCGTTTACATCTCTGGCAACGTACCTTTCTATTATGCACATGAAGCTTTCTAGGAGCCAGCAGGCATATGCTGCATGAGGACCTTCCTGTCTTACAGTAGGGCTGGGGATCTTACTGTTTGATCTGATATCTTGTTCAGACTTCAAGATAGTCGTAGCCTTATCCTGATTTTACAGTTGAAAGCCTTACTTTCATAGACTAGTGTCTTTACTGGAAACCAGATGCTTTTACAACCCGTGTCATTAGGATGACTGATACAGGCTCAGCTTTGTTGGAACCAGTCACCTTCGATCCTGGGTATCAGGTAGTGCTGTTCATATCAATTTAGTTCTATGGTATATGTGCGTTTTTACTGTTACCATAGTACATTTAGAATGATTACTTTTTTCTTTCGGTTCTGTTTGTATAAAACACCAGTTAAGTAACACTGGTTTCATTCCATGTAAGCATTATTATACAGTGTATGTAGGCTGCAAGAGACTATATTGACTGTCATTATGTTTTAACTACCTTTACTTAATATGCTTGGACTGTCACCTTAACAAACAACATTAAGCATCTAGAATAAAAGCCAAACTATTGCTGCCTTTCTAAAACCCCAAATGCAGTTCTCTGTTAAACTGAAACGGACACTAGCCCAGAGCAGTGTAACGGTACATATTGAGCAATAGCACAGCTGCTTAGTTGCATTTGAGATTTTCTAGTCCTTGTGTAATGGAAACTTTTCCTCTAAAAGTTACTGGTGTCACTTTCTGAGAAATGAATCACTATATATGTAATGTAAAAATTCTTGTACTAAATAGGAGAAACTTTGACTTCTTTTTCATGTGTAGATTAAGTGGGATAATACCTGGTTTTGGCACTTACATGTAACCTAGCTGCTCTGGGATGTCTTAGAATGCTATCCTGGTCATTTGTTCCATTTCCTGACCCCTCCCTGCAAACAGAATGACAGTGACACTTCATCCTGATTTGTTTTTCCTTCTCTTTGGTTTATGCCTATTCTATTTTAATTGAAAATGTATAAATAAAGTTAGATTTTAGTCTGAAAAAAAAAAGAATCTATTTTAAGGTAAACTGATTCTAGATCTTAATTACATTTGCAAAATACCTTCACAGCAAAGCTAGATTAGCCCTTGGTTGAATGCAATAAATGGGAGTCCCGGGTACACTAGGGGCTAGGATACGTTGTAGGGCCAACCTTAGAATTCTGCCTTCCACAGGGCCAAAAAGTTGTGTGCATATCTTGATTATTACAGAATAATGATGGGGTTTTTTTGCAGCTGGAAAAGAGGAACTGTTTTTAATTTATTTTTTATTGAAGTATAGTTGATGTACAATGTTGTGTTACTTTCTGGTATACAGCAAAGTGATTCAATTATATATATAATAGAGTATATGTATTCTATTACCTGTTCTTTTCCATTATGGTTTATTATAGGATATTGAATATAGTTCCCTTTGCTGTATAGTAGGACCTTGTTGTTTATCCATTTTATAATTATTTGCATCTGCTAATCCCAAACTCCCAATCCATCCCTCCCCCACCTCTCCTCTTCCTTAGCAACCATAAGTCTGTTCTCTATGTCTGTGAGTCTATTTCATTAATAAGTTCATTTGTGTCATATTTTAGATTCCACATATAAGTGATATCATATGGTATTTGTCTTTCTCTTTCTGACTTCACTTAGTATGGTAAACTCTCATTCTATCCATGTTGCTGCAAATGGCATTACTTCATTCTTTCTAATGGATGAATAGTATTCCATTGTGTGTGTGTGTATATATATATATATATATATATATATATATACACACACACCACATCTTCTTTATCCCAGAATAGTGATTTTGATGTATGTAAGATAAGAAATAAATCTTATGAGCTAAATACAAAATCATTTATAAATTATCAATGTTCCATTTATTATTCAAACATTGTCGGCTCATCAGTAGAACATCAAAAGGTGGGCAAAAAAAGATTTAGTTGTCTTTGATTTTCTCGTGCCAACTTTCAATAATATAAAAACAATGATTTTATTTACATTAAAAAATTTAATTGTGAAGATTTAATTGTCTACAGGGAACAATTTGATTTAACAATTTGTTATTCTAATTTATAACTTTTACATGTTTAAATATAGAGTATATGGACTGGCCTTATATATATGGTATATAAGGATGGGTTTGTTCTTTTCCCACTAAATAGGGCTCTCTCTTTTTTTTAAAGCTAAGTGATTAAGGTGCTTACTAATATTAGCACATGTTGGGCTGTTTTGTAAGACAATCTATTTCCCTCTATTCCTTGATTCCCTGAGCTAACTTACAGGGTCTCTGGGCCTGCTAAATCACAGATATGGTATATGCTGAGCAATCCTACAGCAACTCCTGGTCACTGTCTCCTAAGTTATACCCCAGAACCTCCCTATTCTGAGCAACAGAATAAATAAAATGCTCTTGCTACAAATTAGTATTCCAACTAATTTCCCACCCATTGTTTAGATGATATGGGCAAGGTCTTTGTACAAGAACAATCTAGTTGAAGTAATTTTTACTAGCTTATTGTACTGGGCATTTTACCCTTCTCAGAAGATTTTCTGTGATAAAAAAGAAAAGTTTCTTTGGGACCAGGTAAAGTTCTACTTGGTAGCATCATCATGAAGTGATGTCAATATGTTAGGCAGTCTGAGAGGTCATATGAG